>NW_017309149.1:19039-70177 GCF_000935625.1 Nanorana parkeri | reverse complement strand
TTATATACAAAATGTTGCACATCTCATTTTTTTATTTTACTACAAGAAACATCTTAGTAAGATAAATAAAGCATTCTTATTTTCAAACACCTCAACGGAAACAATACACTACATTGCAAAGTATAAGCCATGTTAATTGAAGTTATGACACACCATTAATAATGATTTCCCATTCCCTGCATCTTTCAAAAAGCAACCTTTAAGAATGACATAAAGCTTAATTTGCACTCCACACATGAGCTTAGACTTCAGGCTAAGCACTTTCTCCTTTCTTAGAGACCATTTTTGAAGGTCAAAATGAAAATTGTCCTAAATGTTCACCATATGATATTTAAACACGGTCTTCTCTAGGCACTTGTATATCAAGGATATAATATAAAACTGCATTTGTTAAATTTCGTAGTTCAGCCTCTAATTTATCTCTCTTTACAGTTAAACTTATGTATAAAACTTAGTTCACTGCATGTTGAATTGCAAACTCTAGTTAAAAACAATTATTTCTTACATTCCTTACATTTATATGTAAAATAGACTGACCTTATGCCAGTAACTATTCAAAAGGAGAGTTCCAACCCTGAAAAAACACACAAAGTAATAAAGTCACCGGCACTTCAGGTATTCAAGTCAATAAGTTTATTGACCCAAGTGAAAACACCTCTAGCAATGTTTCGGGACCATGTGGCCCCTTCCTCAGTCAAACTGTTTGCCTGAGGAAGGGGCCACATGGTCCCGAAACGTTGCTAGAGGTGTTTTCACTTGGGTCAATAAACTTATTGACTTGAATACCTGGAGTGCCGGTGACTTTATTACTTTGTACATTTTGGACGGAGGCATCCATTGTTGCTGCTGCACCCGCATTTTCCAGTCAGGAGTGCAATGGGATACTTGTACTTTCTGAAGAAAACACAGGCTTTTTTTTTTTTTACTCCTACTTACCACTAATGCAGGCACACATTTTACTCCTACTGACCACTGATGCATAAGTATTTATTATTCCTACTAACCACTGGTGCAGAGGCAGGGGAAGCTCTAACATTATGTCCTAAGTTTCAAAAACATTAGCAGAGGTTTTGAAGGAGATTGCTCTCTGAATCCTGTGAGAACATCAGGAGCAGGATGTGCCCATCAGAATGAGGGAGCCTGCTGTTTTTCCTAGATGCCTAATGACAACATTGTATCTCATGCAGCTACCAAGGAATGGCTTCTTAGGTTGTGCATTGAGCCACAGTCAGTGGCCTACCAACTTAAAACCAAAGCCAGCTTCTCCAGGAAGCATTCTGAAGCAGGTAGTTGAGATGTTACTTGAGCTCTGCAAAATGTCAGTCCTCCCAACCTTGATTGAGTAAATAAAAGTTAAACAGAATCTTTTTCTGCTGGGAGAATATGTTTTTATTGGTGGGTTTTGTGCTGCACGTGCTTCTGCACCTGGGAGCCGATTGTCTGCCAGTCTTTGTTCTTAGTTGAAGCTTTGTGCGTATGCTTTAGGTATCATGACTTTTACTTTTACTCCTTTTCTCACTTGTTGTTTTTTATTTTTAGAAGAATTGTAACAACTGTGTAATAAGATAGTACATAGAATAATCAAAAACAAAGATGAACAATATTAAGTAAGAGGAAGCACACTAAAGTAGAAGTGGTGGCCCCAGGCATCTGCTAGTAGATATAATACTGAAATTGTTCCTATGTGCTTACCTGGACTACCTGACCATTCTCTGCCCTGACCTCTGCCTGAACCCAAATATGCTCTCATCTCCTGCCTTGCCTACCGACTGCTACTTGCCGACCCAGACTGCCTGACTATTCAAAATATGAAGTGTCCCCAAGATTATAGAAATCCCTTACTCGGAGCTGGTTCAGTAAACAGGTAGAAAATATGTAATTTAACAATTTAAATATTTAATCGTAGAAAAACTTAGACAATACATCCACAACAAGACAATTAAAAAACTTCCCTAGGGTAAACAGTAGTTAAGGAATCATGGGTGGTCTGCAATCCAACTGATATGGTATAAAGGTTAGGGCAGACACCTACTATGTATATCATGTACGGATACAATGTATCCCAGGTTACTCACAGCTCATGTTGCTCAGGGAGCTCAGGGAGAGAGAGTCCTGCTCGAGTTCCACAATGCTGAGTGATATGTTTGCTTCAATGAGTATATCCAATAATGGTGGTTGGGATCCGGAGATAGGGATATGTAGACAGGGCTAAAGATGCAAACGCCCTTCCCTTTTCCCCTGCTTAGGGCTCTCACTAGCCCTCAGGCTCGAATTTCAAATTTGAGAGCTAACCCAAAAGCATTTCCAAGTAGATGTGTGCGGCCGCACAATGAACAAAGCGAAGGTATATGCAGGGGTCTCAATGGTAAAAGGTTCCCAGTACGATGATGAATCCTTGGACTGTGCAAAATAAAGCAAACTGTCGTCCGGTCGTTTTACTCAAACTCTGCTGGATTGGTATGGATTCCGATGCAGGCTAGACTCTGACCAAATCCGGGCAAAATCCGGGTCGTACTGGGAAAGCCAGTAGCCTATCATGTCTACTGGCTACTGACCCTGACATGGTTTCAGCATTCTTCAACATGCTGGATTAACTGTATGATAGCCCACAACGAGCAGCCACTGCATAATCTGCTCTGATGAACCTCTGCCAGGGACGAAGGCCTGTTGAGGAATATATTTCTGCTTTTTAGAGGAGAAGCACAACCTCTGTTTATATTGTGGCTCTACTGGCCACTTCCTTTCTAATTGCCCATCTGTTAGGGAAGCTCCAGTCTCCTCCCAGGCTTTGTTTGCTTCTACCCCTCTTGTCTCTCCCTCTCTCAGGGCCCAAAATGAATCACTAAAGTCCAAGTCATAATAGATTCAGGTCACCCCTGTTGCCATGCATCCTGGAAATACCCTAGTTACAAGCTCACAACCCCAGCATCAACTGGTGCTCAAGAGAGATAGTTTTCCATTGCACTACTCTTCACAGTTTTGTTTGGCTACCCCAGGAAGCCTCTTTTGCCTAGCCATAGAGAAGAAGGACAACATTCCCCAAGTGTATCACAACTTCCTCAATGTCTTTGACAAGAAAGAGGTGGACTCTCTAACCCCACATTGCATCTATGATTGCCCAATTGAGCTTCTTCTGGGTACTTACATTCCATTTGGCCATAAAAACCCACTATCTTAACATAAAATGGTTAATTTAAAGAGTATATTAAAGAGAACCTGAAAAGGGGGTTCATCCAGCCTTCCACATCCCTGGCAGGGCCAGCAATAGGAGATATTTTGCACCCAGAGAAGGTCCTATTTACCAGGGAGCTCTGTTACCCATGAAGAGATGGATAAAAACTCCATGGCTCAACTGGGGGAATATCCTATTTGTACATGTGCATTACATCCAATGTTAGAAGTTTATATGAGATCAATCTTGATCAATTTGCACCGGAACACCGTTACAGGTGATGGCTTCCCTAAATCTTTTAACTGAAAGTTCACAAAGAAACAAACCATGTCCCATGGGTGGTCCATCTTTGTCCTCCATTGCAGAGTCTCTGAGAGACTCTTTCAAAATCAATGGGTAATTCCAGTGGTCTGTCAAGTAGATGAAAAAAATTAAAACATTTTGGAGGGCAGGGCCAAATTGGTCTGGTTCGCTTGTCTCAGGGACTCCCTGAACTCCCTGAACTGAGATTATGTCCCCTGTTGTTCAGATTGTCCAAATGCCTAAACATTTCAAGTGGTCTGAGATTATAGGTTGTGGAGACATGCTAGAGCTGTTGTAGGGCTGAATCTCTGTGGGTGCCTGCCTTTTCTACCTGACCCAGTCTTGTGGCAAATGCATGTACTGTATGTCAGCACATAGGTCAGAAATCATGGTAGAAAGGGTGGTTTTTATATCTGTCACTGCTGATCACAAGTCTGCCATCCACAGTAGTTGACTAACATATGTGATAATGATGATGATCCCCTAGTTGAGCCATGGAGTTTTTATTGACATGGGGGATATAGTGGGTGGTCTGGGGTAAGAAGAACCTGGGAATGTTTTAGACTTGTGTGCCAATTCCTATTGGGGTTTGTATGCGGGTGTACTTTGTCTAATTTTCCATTTAGCTAATGTAATCTCCATGTGTGCTAGAGATCATCTTTCATGCATCCATCTTTGTATATAAAAAGGTATTATGCTATCACTATTTTTACTAGGAAATAATGCTTCTATACTGTATATAACAGATGTTGTGCCATCACAATTTAGTGTCACTGTATGTATGGTTTAAAAAATATTTATAGTTTTAGATAGAGTAGGGAAGGATTAGAACCCACAAGTTTTTATTGTTCCTTGTGTGTGTTACTGCTAAGTAGACTTACCCTCTCCATTTGTCCTTGTAACCTCTAACACAGACAGACAGTGATGGGAAATCCAAAAAGTTCCATTTATTACCAAAATCAAAGGTGACATCTGTTCCAGTAACAATTGTCTAAGGTGGGTAGCCTCCTTTTCATTATATAACCCTATCAAGGGTTAACCTTAAGTGGCTCAGCTTTTCAATATCTTCACTGTAGGACTGTAGGCCATAGACAAACTGATCTGAAGGTATTTATTATTGTAAGAATAAATGATCACAAGCTTTTGTAACTCAAATTATAGTGACTGGAACATGCTCCAGTTTTCATGCTGTTATGGCGAAGGTAGCTTTAAATTTAATCTTTAAATGATATCCATATAGAAAAGAGGTCTCAATTCTCCTTACAATTCCAGTTATCGTCTTCATTTAAAAGAGAACTATGACCAAGCCTTTTTTAGCCATAGTTCTCTTTTGGGTCTAAGGAGGACATTAATAAATGTCCTCCTGTGACCCAAAATTCAGCAAATAGCAGGCTATCCTGGTACCATAGACAATAGAGTGATTATAGGGTTGTTGGAGATAAGAAACCCAGTCACCTTGGAAAAAAAGTCAAAATGTTATTTTTAATGAGTAGGCATACCTACCATATGTTACCAATAGTAACTTTGCAAATTTTGCCAACAGTTATTAAATGCTTTTTCTTTTACCTATTAACACTATTGTATGTAGAATTGTAAAAATATATGCATTTCAACAGACCACATTACCAGGCAGAGCAGCAATTTGTTTAAAGTATATCTACCTTTTAACAAGAAATGCTCGAACATGAGAAGGAATGCCTTTTTAAAATTACATTTACATATTAAAGATTTTATAACATTTTAGTGATTGAGTTTGCATCTCCAGTACATTAATGGCAGATAAGAAATATCTGAAATGTCTATCAGCTGTGAGATGATTGATTAATTCATATGAAAAAAAGATTAAATGTCCTTTTTATTTAATTAATTCAACATGTGGTATGGCCTGTAAAAGGATGATTTTGCTTACTAACTGTGGTATGCTGCAAAAGACTGCTGCAAGGCAGAGAAACATTTGAGAAACTAAGAAGCCCACCTTATATAATCTGTTCAGTGATGGGCCTACCAAATGACATTGGAATGCTTTAGTTGTAATTTAATAATTCACAATGCAATTAATAAGGACACATTACTCTCCTAGGTCATGGTTCAGTGTTTTTTTTCCTCACAGATGTGTCAATAAGCTGAAAAGTATAATTCATTTTCTGGATTTATGCATATGTAATTTGTGGCTATGCAACAATAAAGATTTATCAGTAAAAGAACAGTTTTTACTAAATAAGAGCAGTAAAGGTTTTTAAATTAAAATGTAAAAGTTTTTTTAATTACATTTTAAATATAATTTTTCAGTATTCCTATGATAATTCTTAAATTTAATTCAAACAGTGGCAACAAAATGTATTATTAGCAATTAAAGAGCATTATTTTAAAAGTAAGTTCTAATGAAGGACTAATGAAGGCTTTAAAAAGGTGCCCATTTGTTTAAGGTTTGGATCTGTTCTGAATGAGACACCTAGGGACTAATTTATAAAGTGTTCCCCTAGCGTATAGCTGGGCAAACAACTTAATTCAACATTGCTACCACTAGCTGGAACCTGATGTTTTTTACCTGATATTTACTTTGCCCCTAAGGTATCATTTTAAGCACAGTACATGTATTGGGTTTTTTGAAGCTTTGTTCTCTTCTAAATGGTTCTATTCAGTGCAAACATATACGTATTATGGAAGCCTTGGAATGAGTCCATAACACAGTGTACCACACAGGAAATATAATATTGAAACAATTTAACTTTTAGACACTCAATGATTATGAGGTACACTCTGAAGATTTACAATAATTGAAGCCTCTTCAGAATATTATGTATTGGGGAAAAGTTTTTTGTTTATTCCTCCTTGCAAGGTTTTTGTTTTGCACAAGGGACACAGAATATAGGAATTTTAATAACCATGGTGTTTTAATTATGGTGTGTTGTACTGAGCTGTTGTGATGTTATATTTTCTTTTTAATAGGTGTTTTTGTAATAAATTATGATAGGTTTTATAAGGTGATATATTGTGACTGTGCCTGCACGGAGAGTGGCCTGCGTCTGTTGAGTCCTATAAAGAGGTTGTTTTTTGGTATTCTGTCTGCAGTTGCTGTTTAACTGCTGCCCCCCCCATCTTGTTATTTTATTGGTGTTGTATTACTTTTTTTTAATTTTACATTTATTAACATATGTTTTTTTTTATTTTCTGCTATGTTAAAATGGGTTTGCAGGGGTTATTTTCTTTTGGGGAGGTATATTTCATTTTATTTTATGTTGCTAGGGCAGTTTTTTTATGTAATGGTGAGCAGCTTACACTTGTTACTGACAGGCAAAGCTGCCTTTGTTTGCAGCACATCATGCATACTTGTATGGTAAAGTATTATGCACCAAAGCACCACATATTTATTACCCCTATTACCATAGCTGCCATAAGATTTAAATGCCAGGCAGGACTAAAGTGAGAGGTAGAGGTTCTGGGGCCACACCATCTAAAGGCAGGGCTTGTCTGTTCCTTTTATATCTCAGAGTGGCCATGTTGTACAGCCACAGCACAAGCAGTGACTTCTGCCTCCTCTTCTGCTAATACCATCACAGCCCTTCAAACTGACTATGAGGAGTGAGTGGAATTATTTGATCACATGACCACTGACTTGATGCAAGACGATGATCTTGGTCATGTGAAAGCATTTCTCCTTTTAGAGGGAGTGGATATAAGAAAGGGAGAAGAAAGAGGCAGTGATGTTCCAGTAGTCCTATAGCTTACTGCAAAGAGGGCTCTAGCAATGAGGAGGGTGAGATGATGAGGTGACAGACTGTGTGTGGGTGGGTGGGTGCCACTAACTGAAGAGGAGGACAATTCTGAGGCAGAGGCAGAACAGCAGTGATAGATAATTTTTTGGTAAAGCTTGCAGACAACTGAAGGGAGCAATCATTCTAATTCATCTGGCAGCATTGCCCCACAGGAACAGGTCACTGCTAACCACAGGTCTGGTCCACAGAACTCAGCAGTGTGGACTTTTTTAAATGTATCTGCTGCTGACAGCACCATTGTGGTCTGCAGCCTCTGCCAGCAGCATATCAGCAATGGAGAACAAAGCAGCCATTGGGATACCTACTGCAGGAGGAAACACATGTATCTGCACCACAGATCATGGTGGGAGCAACACTTCAACGAGACAAGTCCTTCAGCCTTTACTACTTCTGTTCCTCATCCTCCTAATTCTTCTCTTTCCAAATCTCCCTTCACAATAATATATATTTTCCACTGCAACATCTGATGCCTCTAGTAACAGGGAGACAAGTCTCACAAGAGGTCTCAGAGCTTTAGGTTACACCACATCTAGCAAGGGTCCTGGGGCCACACTGATGTGGGTTAAGGGAAGGCTTGAACCTCTGTAGATTCTGCTACATATAACTGGCCATCTCAAGCATAATACTTCCCAAGACAAATGTTTCTTTCTTTTTTTTTAAATCAAGTAATTTTTATTAAGGTTTTACAGAAAGTTATAACACATTGTCATGTTGCAGTCAGTACAGCATGAGTTAACGCATAAGAGCATAATATCGACAGCAATCAAGACACTAAGACAAGAGGGAGGGGTACACAGATACAGATGACAGTAGGGGAAGATCCAAAAGGTATCTTAACAACAGGTAAGGGTAAGACAATTGCACACGTCCTAGATTTCGCCTCTCAACCTCCAGTTCAGGGTCCCTCCTACAACGGGGCATCTCACACAGTTACACAGCATCATCAAGCATCATTAACATCATATGGTACACCTGAAACAACTAGACAGAGTTCATCTGCATTATGGCTATACCTGGATATGGAAATATCCTATAAGTTTCCCACCAGTTAGATAACAAATAATTCTCATCAAACTCAGCTGCCACATGAGGAATGGTGCGCACCTCTAAGCATCCATCTCGTCTTCAGGATCTGAGCCGTCCGAGCCAGTGGCTGAACGGGAGGCCAGCGGGGTACTACAGCCTGCATCCGTCACCCACAATTTGCGGCAGGGTCCTCTCGGGGTCCCCCTTGCAAACCTCTCGAGGCGACATCCCTGGAGCGGCCCCTCTGTTGTTTGCGAGGGGTCTGGACAGGGGCACGCGAGCCGCGGCCATCTTGCAGGTCGATACCTCCAGTGAGGGCCTCATCGTCCGTTTTCGTCATCCCAAGAAAGCAGAGGGTGACAGAATGGTAACTGACAGTCCCAAGGGGTCCGGTAAGTAGACAGACGATATTTAGGTGTCGACTGCACGTAAGAACTGAAGATGTAAAGGATATTTTCAGGATTTCGTGCCGGAGCTCTCTCAGACACGTCCGCTCACATGAGTCTCCAGGCCACGCCCCCACAAATGTTTCTTTCACAGCAATTAAAGCAGAACCCCCCCGCTAAATCACCCCTATGTCCAGCATCTAAATGACAGCTTGGCAACACAGCTACTCCTATTGTAGCTCATGGAAGCAGCTTGTGACCAGTGTAGTTCCAGTATATAGTCCACCGCTTCCAAATCCCTGGCCAGCTCATATCACAGTCATACCTCAAGTGCAGGCAAAAAAGGTGCATCCTCACCTTTCCCACATATGCATGGAAAGCAGCTGCACTCTACAGGTTTTGAAGAATAAATTAAATGACCTCTATGACTAAGCCAAGTTGGTGAAATGTGTAAGTGGTTTTGTGATATAGGGAAGTGATCAGCAGTGTACAGTGCATATGGGCTTACAGTAAAAAGTAATTTAGTCTTCAAAACCTGTGGAGTGTGGCTAGTTCGTGACCAGTTTTACAATACAGTGGCAGGTACTTATCACCCAGTATTTTCCACAGAAGACCATCCCTGCCCTTCACCAGCATGTGTAATGTAACGTTTCAATGTTGCTGGACCATGCTGCCAATGACCAGGTACACATGACCATGAACATGTGTGGTAAGCATGGGAAAGGAAAGCTACATATCCTTTATGTCACAATAGGTCAATCTTCTGGTGGTAGGGAAATTGTCTGACCCCACACCATCTTTAGCCAGGCACGGTCTATATAACAATGGCAATAACTGTTCAGCAGGTTACACATATATTTTGCCTGGCACAAGTTCTCAGCCTGGTGATGAAGTGGTTCATTATGAAATACCCTAGCTTCCAGGAGGTCTTTCATCAGGTCAGAAGAGTTAATAGCCACTTTAGGTGGTGTGACATAAGGAAAGGGGAAATTATCGAGGGACGATATGTTTCCCCTCAGTTTTTGTCACATGTGCGAAAATAGCTTGGATCCAGACTGGGTTTTCAGGTAGTCTTTGGGTCTGTGTAATCCAGTTCAGATTTTGTCTCTCACCTATAATTGATTGCCCAGGTGAGATAAAAGGGGAAGGCTGGAGCAGAATGGTGCTCTGGCCTGGCCCCCCGAAAGCTGTCAGAAGGCTGCACTGTGTGAGTAAAAGGTTGCTGGAAAAGCTTTTGTTTTGTGAGGTGGCTGGGAGAAGCTCACCACCTGGTAGAGATGAACGCTGTTTGTTTAGTTAGAGCCTGGATAGCAAGGATCTGTTTTCTGTTTTGTTTTCATATTGCAACCTTTTAAATAAAACTAACTGCAAGTCACATTTTAAAGAACTTTCCTGCTTGTAGTACCTTTTCCCCAGGAAAGGTGATCCGCCTTTGAGCTATACCCCACAGTATTTATACCCATGTATTCATCTGGCTGAAATGCAGTTCCAGCATCAGTTACCTGCCAACCACCTCCTCTATGACACCCCCACCTGCCAACCACCTCCTATATGACACCCCCACGCACTGGAATTCAATGTTGGCCATGTTATAGAGGCTGCATCAGAAGCAGCATGCCATCAAAGAGTACCTGTGTAATTAGGGTACAAGGGTAGTCCCTGGGAAGCTGGGGTTCTTTTCACTGCATTAGTGGCTTACCATTAATGATGCATGCAGCAATAGTGAGCTACAACAATCTGGGGATTAGTGATACACTACCACTCATGTTCCTCATGGGCCACACACTCTGTGTCCTGATAGACTAGGCACTGCAGTCACAGTAGCAGGTGGAAGAAACAGACTTTCTGTTGTCTCAGGGTGGGCCTGTAGAATACTTTGCCTACTGCCTCCATCCCTGTGAGGCAATGGTGGAGTGCAAGGAAGAAGATGGTTAGGGTGCTGGTGGTCAGGAGGAGGTAATGGGGCAAGCTTCAATGAGCACATAGGACAGCGAGCACTCAGGGTCCTTCTGTTGTACAATGTCTACCACCCATTTGTTTTTTTTACTTCTTTCGCCCTGAACCAGGACAACCTTCCCCCACCAGAGGTGGACAGGTGCTCCTTCAGAATTATTTGTCCGTTGCTTTTCTGTCATTAGGTGTGCATTTCATTTGCCCCTGCCTCCTTGTCGTGAGATATCTTTAAGGCACTCTCCACAGACTAGTTTTGCCAACAGAGCAGGAGAACCACAGGCCCAGAATACTTTCAATACTGGATGGGCTAATGTGGATTCCAAAGTTGGGAATTTAGGATGCTTGCTACTGCATTTATGCTTTTTAGAAGAATGCAGATACTTGTAATGCCCTAATGACAAGTGTTTACACATATGGGGTGGATGGGCACAGTGTAAGAAACTTTCATCCTCAGAAAGCTCTGAAGACTTCTGTCCTGGGTTCTTTCCCTTGGAAAAACATAATACAATGGCTTAGGCAGGCTCTCCTTTGAGTCTTTAAACAAACTGATTAAACTCCCAAATACCTCTTGTGGTGTTTGTTCGGTGCTAAGATCTCATGACTAGGAGATGATCAGAAGGAAGAAATTCCATAGGAACAAAGATTGCAAAAGCACAGAAAAGAAAAAGGAATGAGCAGGTCCTTATTCAGTCCAACTTGTTGTAGAAGGACACAGTGAAAATACACCCAGGCTTGAAGAGGAAACATGAGAACCTTGAGAGGTTTAAATATTTCTCCCTGAAAGTTTAGCCAATCAGAAGAAATATCCATAGTGAAAAGCAACAAGACATGGCCAGGACCCCCCTAGCTCTGTTGTGTGGCCAAAGAGCGGCAGGTATCCTGTTGCTCAGCAACCAGATGCAAGCCTCAGGCTGCTGCATGGCCATACCCTTGCTCCACTCACAGACACTGGGTGCATGGCTATCCACATTTGGTCGAGGGAGGCATGACCTCTAAGGAGGAATAAGTGTGCCTAGACACATTCACATGACATACTGCTTTCTTTTCAGAAGGAATGCAAGGCAAAAAAGGTAAGTTTTTAAGGTTACTGTTTAGCCACAATGACCTTTTCTACATGTTCCCTATAACATGGCGAATCTTCATTTTTTTGAGTGAATTGGAATCATCTACAACTTATTTTTGCATTGCTCCTTCCAAAGGTTTATTACTCCATGTGTGACCCCTCTCCCTACCAATCCAACAATTAAAGGGTTGAGGTTTCCCTACCTAAGAAATTGTCAGCCCTGGGATTATTTTAATAATCATGGAAATATGGAAAGTTACAATTCTTTTTTTTGATCAGTACTTGAAATACAGCTTCAAAACATTCTTAAAAAATATTTTCAATAGTAGGTAAATCATAACATACTGTACATCAGTATTTACCTGCTGACTTAACACTTGAAAACCATTTTACTATTCATATTGGGCTTTTTAAATAACATTTACAAAATGCTTTCTCCCCTAGTAATGCAAAAGCTTTATCCATTATTGCATCCCTACTATTTAGTTCCAGCAGCTCACCTGCAGGGAATCTTCATTTCCCTCCTGGCTTGAGACATTCTTTTCTAACTTGGCTATATTATAGTTTATTCTGGCTTTTGACAAAAATATATCTCCAGACAATAAAGTGCAATAAAATGTGTTTCATGTAAATTATATTCTATTACTTCTATGTCTTGACATCAATCAAAACAAGACCTTTATACTATTCACTATTCACCATATGGCAAAATATTTTAATAAACATTGAATTAACTGTAAGTAACCACTGAATTACTGTTAAGTCTTGTAAATAAAGATCAATAGCAGTACAGAAGTTCCCTAAGAAGTTCACACTATCTCCATGCATTAATCACACTGTTCCATGTGATTAATACAAGCACCGCACAGTGCACCACCTGCGCAATTACAGTGCGGGAGGTGTGGTACAGTGTGGTATTTTTGGTACCACACATTGGGTGAAGCTGACCGCGTTGCAGGTGGGAGGTGCATTTAGGGTGCCATTCAAATAAATGCTACACAATGCTCTTCCCGCACTAAAATCGCGCAGGAGGTGTACTGTGCAGTACCGTGCATTAATCGCGTGGGACCATGCATTAATGGAAATGGTGTGAATAGGCCATAAAGTTTGTCAAATTTCAAATTTGCATGGCAGCATTCGGCTATTCACTCACTGCTGTTAACCCCCTATAAGAATAGGGGCGAACAGCAGTGAATGAACTGCTGAACACTTGTCTCACCCTAACCAAATGTTGGATCAGCTGCTTGCAGTAAGAAGGTGGAGAGTTGGTGGTGCTGGCAGTCAGGAGGAAAGTTGGGGGTCTCAAGAGGGAAGTTTCACCCCTCCTTAAAACGAGGGAAAATCTGGGGAACCCACTGCTACCATCCCAGAGGAAGCCCAACATGATCCCCTTAAAGAATGGGATCTGCAATAACCAACAACTGATGTTGCAAGGATCCCGGGCACTTAATGCATAGCTAAAGAGAAAAACTCTATGGCCCTCTGGGGGCTTGTCCTTCCACAACAGCAGAAAATGGTGAAGGAAAATCATGCTGGTGGTTAGGAGGAATATTGAGGTGCTGGCAGTGAGAAGGGAAATTATTTTTTTCAGGAGGACAGACTTAATGAACACTATGTGGTATATTTAAAAAAACAATTCACAGGGCCATTCACCTTGAAAATATCTGTGAACATTCTTTCAGTGCAAAGATATTCCAAAACAAATGCTCTTTAGTTATTTATATTAAACATGGAATTCATTGTTATATGTCTTCATGTAATATCACATTATTGTCACTAGATGGAGCTAAAGTAGCATATTTTCTGTGCACCTTAGTGCCTTCTAATGGCCTAATGTGGTATTACATAAAAAATTAAAATTCATTGCCTTGTAAAGAAACAACTAAAGAAAGTAAATTTTGGCATATGTATATAGCTTTAGTAGGCTGCCATTTAGGAGAGATGGACAACTCACTTTGTATCAAGTAGTACAAATTACAATGTATCATTTAATTAAAAATAGCTTAAAAAATATTTTTTTCTGAGAAATAAGCCGGTATAAAATTGAACTGACTCCATACACAGTATTAAAGAACTATTACAAGGCCACATATTGAGAAGAAGACACACCATGCTGCTTGTAATCAATAAATCCAAAGTGAAAGGTGAACTTGCTTGGGTTTGATTCCCTGGTGCATTCAGGAAACATGCTGAAAAGTTAAAATTCAGTTATCTTAATTTTCTAGGCTAATAGGCAAGGGATTAACAAACAAATTGCAACCGGGGAACTGATAGTACCTTGAAGACCATGCTTCAAAGCAAAAACATTTTTTTACAAATTCCGCTTGGCTGGGAGTAGAGGTTTTAATATTGGACAACATAAAAAATGGACAATTCCTTTAAATAAAATGATTGGGTGATGCCCTGAACCTGCCTTTAAAGGGATGTATCTGGGCAATATACATAACCTACTACAGCAAAACTAACATTTACATTTTCAGAAAAAAATGCTGTTTAAATTGCTGCCAAATAACAGCAGTGGCGTCACAAGGGGGGTGAGGGGGTGTGGCCCGCACCCGGGTAACACCATTGCAGGGGTGACACCAAAATGACTAACATTTAGTAAAAAAAAACACATATTTATTGCACTAAAAGCCCCCAACATATTGAAATTACACAGTATTTAATCAATTTTTACTAGACCCCATTTTAAACATCCTTAGCCATGTTTTAATCATGAAATCGAAACAACTAAACCGCCTTTCTCAACAAGGGTCCTGTGGCACCCTGGGGTGCCCCTTGCCTTCCTCAGAGATGCATTGAAAGGTTTGCACAGCATCATGCTTTTCCATGATGCAAGCAGGCTGCCAGCACCATGGAAACTAATGACACTAATCCAGGGAGGGTGGGATCCATTCAGAAAAGGAAGGAAGGAAGTTTGTTTCCATCCAGGCTTGCACTGCCTCCCACCTGCTGCCATGTTGCCGTAGCTCCTGATATGATGGTAGGACTCTAATGTGAAGGTGGAACTCTAATATGGAAGGCGGGTTTCTGATGTGAATGGGGGGGTCTTCTGATGTAAAGGAGGCTCCTGATGTGAAGAGAGCCCCTGATAGGAAGGGGGGCTTCTGATGTGAAGGGGGTTCCTAGCGTGAGAGGGCAGACTCCTAATGTGAAACGAGGGGGCTCCTAACGTAAAGGTGGACTCTGACGTGAAATAAGAGATTCTAATGTGAATGGGATTCCTGATTTGAAGGGAGGACTTCAATATGAAGGTGGAAACTTTTTTGTGTTTTAGGATGGGGGCACCCCTTAAAATCCATTAAATTTTAAACTGGGCTTCCTCAAGAATTTGCATACTTTTAAAAGGTGTCATGACTGAAAAAAGGTTGAGAAACTCTAATCTAACAGTTCAAATCTATGCAAAGTTTGACTGTCTGTGGCCAAATCTTTGTTTACACATGCAGAAAAAACACATTACGCTGCCTGCAAAACACAATGAATAACATTTGAGACTTATCCTTTTTGGCCTTCTTCCCCTCTCCCTACCCTTTTGTAACATATCATACTTACCTGTACATTTAACCTTGGAGTTGCCTGCCCTACCCCAAATTTCCTGAAATTTGTATAACACTATCCAAGCCTGTGCACCACAGACTCCATTCAGCTCAATAGAAAGCCTGCATGCAGCATAATGGCATGTTAATAGTTTTTTTGATTGATCTGACTGGAGTACATGATATAGAATCAATTAACTTCAATGGATAGCTACTGAATAATACCTGTGCATTGTTTACAGTAGCAACCAAAAATACTCACACCATACAGTAAACACTCATACATGCACTTGTTTGAACATTCACCATCATCAGTTCCACTGCATTTTATATGGGGAGCAAATCCAGCATGGTTTATGCTTATGTCTGGATTCAGCAGATTTTTTTTCATTTTAAATAGTACATATTTTTAAAAATGTTACAGTATCTCCACTGAGGGCATTGGGAGAGCAAGATACAAAATGTATGGTAATAAAAATGTAAAAAAATAAAATAAAATCTGTTTTTAACAGTTTAAAATTTAGATATAAATCTGATTGTGATAAGTATGCCTCATACCACCACTAGATGGAGATGGTGTTATTACGCTGAGTGCTATTTAAATAAGAATGACTTTAGAAGAAAGTATGCTAATATTAACTTTAAAGATCATCTATAGTGTGTGTACAAATCTGTGTGTGATTTAGATACTCTATGCAATAGTGGCACAGAAGGTATAGCACGATTGCAAGTTCTATTATACTGAGTTCAAGAACTGGAACCTGCCATATACTGTATCTCATTAAAATATCTCATTCCTGAAAGAATTACTTTCACATGTTTTTTAAACATTTCTCAGGGAAAAATATGTGTGCATGGAGGGAAGATTTTTTTTGGCTGTCTTACAAAGTGATCATGAACGTACTACTATCAAGAATTGTGCAGGCAGGAGGAGCACACACGATACCAATGAAAACTATATTTATGTAAGAGAGTTTAATAAAATGATTCAAACATGGTTTTACATATTTCCTATATTCTCATTTAAAATGAATGCTACAGACTTTTGAAGCTGAATTCCACATAGATATGAACGATATACATTATTACAGTTATGTATTCATTAATATGCCATTAAATGTATTTTCTAAATACAAGCATTGTAGGTACTTGATTTTGACTTGGCATTAGCTTTCTGTAGTCTACTCTACAGCAGAGGGGGAGGGAGAAGCAATGCCAGAAGCCAGTCAGTTGTGCTGCTGTGCAAGAAGCATGCTGGTGGGAGGAGAGAGCAGAGTGACAGAGATGAGCTCATCAGTCTACCGCTGCTTCTTTTACTACCCAGTCACATGGTAGGGGTGGGCAGGAGACTTGCAAATTAATGTAAGACTGCAGCTGAAACAATCAGGTTTCCATTTCTGCCAGAAAGGACTGTTCTGTGGGAAAACTGAGTAGATCTCAGGACTGGATGGACAGAAATACATATCCTTTGGAATTTGGTAAAACAAATCTCATATATGCATTTGATTTGTGCATTTAACAGTTTGTCTTGAGTTCATCTTTAATTTGTGCAGATACACAAAGTGGGTAATTTACTAAGCTGCCAAAGGCAGACGAATTAATAACCAAGCCAAAGCGAAAGCAGCCAAAGCCTATATGGCTCTTTCTAGCTGTACATTGGCTGCATTCGGCCTGCTTCACTTTCCTTCGGTTCGGCTGAACTGCCTCAGCACGTTTGGCCGAACCAAGGCATTGATCATTGTGATTGACACTGGATTACATTGCTGGACAATGTGATTGATGATGGATTTTAACTTTGGACGATTTTTTTTTTTATAATAATAAAGGAAGTCAAAAACAAGAGTTTGACTTAACTCTTTGGTGAATGAGTAGGGGTAGCAACTACCCCTTACTTATTCCCAAGGGGGGCGGCATCTGGGTGCCCCATTATGAAAGGGAGTACCCAGATGCAAATAAACCCCCCTACCTGCATACCCCCACAACCACTGGGCCAGGGTTGAGGGGAAGAGTCCCTTGTCCTCATTGGCATGGGGACAAGGTGCTTTTACTGTGGCCTGGTATGGCACAGGGAAGGTGGGGCTGTTTGCCAGACCAGTGCTCATATTAACGGTCTGGTTGGGAATTTTAGGGGTCCCCCTTATAAGTCCTACCAGACCTAATGGGTGTGGTATGAATTTGTAGGGAAACCCCACACTGTTTGTTTTTACTTTGGGGGTGCTCCCTAACATTCCTACCAGACCAAAATGGTCTGGTATGGTTTTGGAGGAAACCCCATGCTGTTTTTTTTTTTAATCAATTTTTTAGCTCCGGCTATTTGTTAGCACATGCTTTTGGCTCGGCTGTGTGATTCAGCTGCCTTTGGCTGCTGTATGAGCTATTGTGAATAGGGCATACAGCAGCCCTACAGTTCAGCTTTACAGAAGGGTTTCTGCAGCCGAAGTGGGAGAATGGGTTAGCCGAACATTCAGATAGATACTTTGGCATTTTCGCGAACAACCCCCCAAATTTTCTACTGATCCAGCCAAATATGGTATGTGACTTGCAATTTCTCTATATCTCTCTCCTATGGACGGGGTTTTTGATAATGGGTGGACATCTGAGGCATTCCAACATCAGGGACACTAGACAGGGATGCCCTTTCCCCTCTTCTATACATCATTGCAGTGGAACCAGTAGCTGCTAAACACAAGGAACATCCAGATATTAGGGGTTTACAGGTAGTATCACATATTGAAAAGGTTAGACTGTACTGTATGCTGATATGATCGAGGATTCAGATGTTTCACTTTTTTAATAACTTAGTGACAACATAACAAAAGGAATGTAAAATACAGTTAGAATATGCAAGGAAAATAGAATACCTCCATAATTATATGTCTTAAAAAAAATAACATGATATAACATTTTAGAAAAACCATCAAGACCCAATGCATAGGAATCTTGTATCCAAGATAGATAGATAGATAACAATTTTATGTTTTTCTTTTTATTTCTAACAACAAAGTTATTACATAGAAACTTTATAAACATAGAATGTTACAAATAGAAAAACAAACAACAACAAAGTTATTACATAGAAACTTTATAAACATAGAATGTTACAAATAGAAAAACAAACAACAATAAAAAAAAAAAAAAAGGGGGGGGGGGGGGGGGCTACAAAAAAAGAGAGAATGGAAAGCAAAAAAAAGGGGAGAGAATGAATGAAAATAAATAAAAGAGCAGCAAAGAAAAAGACAACAGGATGTCCCACAGATCGCTAATCATAACAGGTAAGGTGCCGCTACTGGGTCTAATGGATGGGAGATTGAATCCCTGCTACCAGAAAAAGTAGGAAGAATATAATTTCACATACCACACCACACCAACACATGTTATATTGCTTTATCTGGTCTAATGAGATAGCTCTAGTTTCTTCCATTTTGGACACTTCATCAACCCTACTCCTCCTTTTTGCAAGAGAAGGAGCAACCCTTAATTTCCAATGTAAGGGGATCAGTGTCTTCACCACACTAATGAGATGTTTAGCAAGGGAAGTTTTTATGAGTATATAGATGTGGGACTATCATGATGGAGATACCGTTGAGGTTCCATCGGGTGAGAAGAAGCAGTAATTCTATTTCTCCAATAGTGAACCCATTTCCACAAGGAGACTATACTGGGACATATCCACTAGATGTGTAAGATTGAACCTGTGTCCTCATTGCACCACCAAAATCTGTCAGAGGAATTTGGATAGATCACTTGAAGTCATGCTGGGGTCAGATACCACCTGGATAAAAGTTTGTAAGCTGATTACGGGAACATGAGTGTGTCAGGGTACAAATGTGTTCCCACTGCTCATCTGAAAAGGAAGTATGAAAATAAGCTAAATAATTCTGAGGAGAATCCTGCAGAACTGAGGAGTAAAGAATAAATTGTGGAGATGGCATGAGAGATCGGTGGTGATTCTGCGTACAACTGTTCCAAGGGGGTAAGTGTCCTAAAGAAATGGTCCCTATTGTTACGACTCAGAAGAAAGTCTCTGAGTTGAAGATAAGACCAAAATTGGAACAGATCTCTTGAACTTTAGTCTGATTTAGAGGGAACAGTACCCTTAATTAAGAAATCTTTAATTACAGGGGGAATGGATTGTCTAAAGTAGGTGTAAGGGGACAGAGTGAGGTAGTCAAGGTACCAAGCCTTGATATCTTATAAAACTCTGCAACCGCTGCTAAGTTAGTGAGGACACTTCTCTCAATGCCGTAGGGAGCCTATCAGAGGCCCATATAGTGGAAGTTAGGAGAGGGTTTACAAGAGAACTTTCCAGTATGACCCAATCCTTATTGAAGGCATTACGGAACCAGTCCAACGTATGCACCAATAGGCAGGCAGAATTGTAGTATCGGATATTCGGGAGACCTAGTCCACCTCTTGATTTGGGATGGGTAAATAAGGCAAATTTCAACAGATGATGGCAATTTTATAGGAATGGTTTGTAGAATGTATAGCAAACAGGGTAAGATATTAAGTCCAGAGTGAATACTCTCAAGTTATGGAAGAAAATTAAGATGTATCAGCTCCTTCGGGTCATGGGGATTGTAAATGAATTCCCAGGTAAAGAATGCTACCAGATCCCCAATGAAAGGGAAAGGCCATAGTAATCTAAGAGACCAGGGAATGGGGAAGCAAAATATTTAATGCAACTGATTTTTCAAAATGAATAGTGAAATTAGGGATTTAGCAAAAATAAGAAAATTCACATAGAAGGTTTGGAAGAAAGATACAAAATTCAGACATAAAACAATAGGTCGTTTGCAAAAGCCAAAACAAAATATTGCATGCAACCTATTGATATGCCATGGATAGAGGAATTGTTGTTCAAGGTGCGCAAAAAGTGTCCTACAGAAAATACACAAATGAGAGGAGAAAGAGGGCATCTTCCATTTGCGACAGAAAAGGCTTCTGACAGAGAGCCATTGACACAAACCCTGGCAGTAGGCCGGGAATATAATGACATAATCCACCCAATCATGTGGGCTTGAAGGCCCAGTGCGAGCAACACTTGTTCCATATAGTCCCAAGCCACCCTATCGACACCAGCCGTATGCATATCATTGATAATGTGTGGGGGTTTTACGTCATTTTCAGGCCTAAAATGTGGAATATAACATGGGTGCAAAAATTGAAAAAAGGGCCTCAGTCATGAAGGGGTTAATGGTGTTATCCATGCCCTCTCTACCAGGAGAAAATCCCACTTGATCAAAATTAATTGTGGCAGGAAGAAAAGAAGATAGCCAGTTAGCTAGAATTCTAGCGAATACCTTCAGATCCATGTTAAGCAGAGAGATGGGTCTATATTTTGCACAGGAGGATGCCTCTTTTACTTGTATAAGAGAAATGTGGGCTTCAAGAATAGTGGGGGAATGGAGGCACTAGAAGAGATTTAGTTGAAAGTAGTGAGAAAATGGGGCTTTAATATATCTGCAAAAAGCTTGTAATATTGTGCAGTAAAGCAGTCAGGGCAGGGACTCTTAGCAGGTTTCTTGTTAGGTGTACGTTTTTTATGCGAGTTTCAGCACATTTTACATGCATTTTCTGTTCATATGTCAGAGCGTTTTTTTAAACTCGTTTTCCCTTGTCCAATGAAAAGCAGTGCCAGTTACAAAAATGTGCTAAAACTCACATAAAAAACATGCACAAATGTGCAAAAACGCATTTACATTGAAGTCTATTGCACAAAGTGAGCTGATCAACACTACAAAAGAAGCCCAGTGACTATTTCAAGCCACAGGTGTAGTGAAGCATGATTCAGCACGTTTGCATTAACGGCCCCCATAGGAATACATGGGATTTTGTTTTCTGTGTGTTTCAGCGGTGAAGAAAATGTGCGACAAAATGAGCAAGAGCTAATTCAGGGGATGTAAAGGGACATTCCAACAATGCAGCGTCCTCTGGGTCTATAGCGGGGGAAACCAGAGTTATGTAAAAAGGAATGAATAATAGAGAGTCTATCAGAAAGACATCTTATTTGGCTTACTCTCCAAAAGAAGCAAAACATGGACATGGAAGAGGAGAGTGTGTGGTCAGGGAGAGGAAAGCTGGGGCCATGAAGGAGGAGATATAGGGGGGCTGGGGACATGAAGGAGGAGACAATAGGGAGCTAGGGACATGATGGGGAAGATAATGGGCAGTTGGGGACATGAATGGGATGCTGGGGACATGGAAGAGGAGAGTGTGGTTTTTTGGGGGGGGTTTTGTCTAAAATGTGTTTTTAACAAAAATAAATGTATCCAATTTTTCTTTTTGGGAAGGGGGGCCTTCATGAATTCTTGCACTGGGGCCCTGAGGTTACTAGTTATATCCCTGGGTTGATTCTACTGTAAGTTTATTGGCAGCATCGGTAAGTAAGTAACGATGGATTAAACCGCCAGATCAAATGAGACGGAAGCGGTCTCTCAGTCACAATATCCATTGTGATAGTGCCATGGTCCGAGAAAGTAATTGGACTAACAGAGCCTGATATTAACAATGAGAGCAAGTCCTGTGACAAAAAACACTTAATTAATACGAGAATATGTATTATGTGGTGCAGAGAAAAAGGTAAAGTCTTTATCTTTAGCATGCAACAGATGCCATGAGTCAACTAGCACCCTGTACGGAATGGAAAAGTGGGCATCCAAAGTGTCCATAGCAGGATTTAGGGCTAAATTGAAATTCCTACCCAAAATAATTGTGCCGCGGGCAAAAGATTTGAGCTCTTGTAAAATATGATGGGGAGCATGAAATTGTTTTGAATTCGTAAGGTAAATGTTAGCTAGGGTCAAGTCATGATTATCATGTATACTGGATAAAAAAACGGATACCGGACACCACTGGATCTTTAAGCTTAGACATTAGAAAATTAGATATTCTTAATGAGGAGAATAGAACACCAGTGAAAAATATTTGTTGAACAATCTAGGGATCTTTAAAATGAGTTTCTTGTGGAAATATAATATAAGCTTGCAGCTTTTTAAAATGGGATAAAACTATAGATCTTTTTCAATAATGTTCAATACTTTCACATTAAGACACAATATCCTACACGGTTGCTTCTGTGGGGGTATCATGCTGAAGATGGAGGAAAAAAAGCAAGATAGCAAGAAAGAGCAGAGGACTGAGAGGAGGAAAATAAGTAAAGAAAAAATAGTAGCGAGATAAAGAGAGGAAGAGCAATGAATCAAAGAGAGTAAAGGGAGAAGGAAGAGAAAAAAATAGGAAGAAAAGAAAAAAAAGGGGGGGGGGGGGAGATACAGGGAAAAAGAAGTGAAATGGGAAGAATAAAATGGGAAACAGAGATAGAATTTGGGAGTGCAACTAACGAATAACCTTCGTTATTATAAATAATATAAATATATAATAATGTATACAAAGAGCAACTAGACGGTACTATGCAAGCACAGCACTACCAGGGGCCTGAAGGTTGCTGGGAAACCACAAAAGGAAACCAACTGGTCTGGGTGGTGGAAGGTAGAGAAGGAAAAAAATATATATAAACATTTAAGGGCAGACAGGCATCCAGCAACTTAAACACCAGTCAAAAGACATAGGTGTCTCAATGTAATATCTTTGCAAAATAGCAGTAAGTGAGTATACAAATCATGAAATCATAGAGGGGTAACTTAAAAAAGTAATCCCCTAAGATGAAAATTAAATAAATTGCACATTCCTACATATATGCAAAAGATAGAAAGGGATAATTGTGAGCAATATATCAAAGGCATACATAGTCATATAATTACATTAAGAGCCATAACTTGGCCCCTGTCAAGATTCCAGTGACTCCCTAATTGAGAGGACAGCCCCATGGTTCCTAGCATTGGCGGAGTGAGCATCAGTCGTATTGGTTGCACCAGCCTGAATCTTGCCTACACCGTAAGTGTGAAAAATTGGGTACCTCTAAAGTTGAACCATTGAACTCAGTCTCTCAAATTAGAAAGAAAATGAACTAGCAACATGGAGGAGGGGTACAACAGGATACATCAGGTAGGATGTGAACAGCTGCAGTCATTGAGAAGTGCAAATAGTTCTCACCAACTATAATAAAAAAAGCAGTGAAGAAGGGAAGGAGAGAAAGCTTTTCAGTCTTCCGGTTTCTGCAGTGCCAGAGGTAGCGGATGATGGAGAGGGAGAGCTGGCTCCTGTAAACTTCCAAGGGACGAGAGATGCAGCTGTCGACTGCTGCAATCTGTGTCATGTATGCTAGAGTAGGTATTTGTGAATGCAGAGACTGTGAGCAATCCACAGGGCTGAGTCAGTAAATAGCTCTGTATCCACATCTCCTCCCACCTGGTTCCTCAGCACCATGTTGGCCTTGTGGTCATGCAGCTCAGACTGCTGAGAGCGAAAAAGAGCTGGAATGCTCTTACTTTTGGTGGCTAAAGTGTCTCTTGGGTGTTTGGCAGCCATCAGGCAAATTGAGTCGGAGGGAGAGCTCTGGTCCTTCAGTTGAAGTGGAGAGCAGAAATCACACATATGTCATTAGCAAGATCCAAGCCACACCCCCAGATATTTCACTTTTTACTGCTATTGGGTGTTATTTTTTTTATAGCATATCAATTTTTATTATCGCAAAGTATACAATATTGAAACATTGCCATAGATGTTTAAGAGTTTTTCGCTTTTTGTGTTGGTGACATTTAAAAAGACAATATAACAGTGCCATAGGTTTGGCAGCGAGGGAATGGCAGAAATAACATCATCACACAATATACAGTCCATATAACTCAGGGATAAACATAATCATGAAACAGCATCAGAAAGAAGAGAAATAAGAGTTGGCACTGTATTTGACCAAGTGAACATACATATGAATGTACAAATGAGAAGAATCGCAGGATGGGAAAAGGGAGGGGGATTGATTAATCGTAGTGGTGTTGATGGATATAGAGAATGTCAGAGGATGCTAAAGCTCCAAGGGTGCCGTTAAGTTTATCCTTGAAGAACCATAGGGAGTATTGGAAGGTGCACATAATGTCTTGTAACTAATGGGAGGGGAGTTCAGATGTCAGATATTGGGACCACGTGTCAAAAAATATATCAGAACGATGCAGATTAAATTGCGTGTCCAGTTTGTCTAGTAGCATGAGTCAGTGAAGTACAGAATTGAATGTAGATAAGGAGTGCGGATTGGGGAACAACCAATCAATCAATATGGCTTTCTTCATACTCAGTATGCATAAATGTTCCCATCGAGAGAGGAGGGGTGGAGTCGCGTTTGAGTGAAATAAACAAATGTCAGGGGAGGGCAATCTCTGTCTATCAGATTTCGAGTTCATAAAGGAAATTACAGCTTCCCATAAGGATTGGATAAGAGGGCAGTGCCACATAAGGTGGGCTAAGTCAGGCAGAGGCATTTGGCACTTTGGGCAACGGGTCAGCCACCCTGAAGGGTTACGTGTTGTATTGATATTGAATCCATAATATGCCCTGTGGATCAAATTAAATTGAACTTCCCTCCATGACTCACTAACTATAGCTTTCCTCAGATGTGTCCAACCTTTCAGGATGACAGAGTATGTGATTTCCGGGGTTAGGCGTAACAAGTCAGCCCATTTAATTATGTACGGAGGAAAGTTGCGGGAGAGGGAGGAGGTGCTGCTAGAGTACATGTGTTGATACAAAAAGGAAAGGGGTCATTTTTGAGTTGGAGAGGATAGTAATGTGCGGAAGAGGAAGTAATTATGCTCACTGCCAGCTGGGGGAAGGTTTTTTAACAGGAAGTGGCATATTTGAGCGTGTTGTAAAAAGTGGTTGAGGGGAACGTAGTAATCTTTGTGTAGGTCATGAAGAGTTTTACAATGACCCTGAGGTGTCAAAACATCTTGAAGAGCATGGATACCGAGAAGTTTCCAACTTTTGAAGATGGTGGAATAATGCCCAGCCGGGAAGGCAGGGGTAGATGTAATAGGCACCATAGGGGAGACTACTCCAGGTAGATGAGAAAGTTTCCTGACCTTCCTCCAAGTAATAATGCTATCTCTTAGAAGTAAATTGCACTTAAGATGAGGAGGGAGGAGAGAGAGTGGGGTGTGTAGGATACCCGATAACGACCAAGGAGATGTTAAATGTCCCTCTAGGCATGTAGAGATAGCCAATCTCTAACATGGCAAAAGATACTAGCAAGGTTATATAGTCTAATATTGGGGATGTTTGCACCAAGGCGGGTAGCAGGGCATTGGAGTTTGGATAATGCTATTCTGGACCTCTTCACTCTCCAAAGAAACTTTGAGAAGGCTTTGTTCAGAGCTTGGATGTCCTTGTGCTTGATGAGTAGTGGTATAGTTTGCATTGGATATAATAACCAGGCAAAACTAATCATGTGTATCAGGTGACACCTGCCCAGAGTGGAGAGAGGTAGTGTTCGCCAATCCTGAGGTCCAGTTATGATTTTTTGTATGATCTGTGCATAGTTTAGCGTGTAAAGGTCCATGGCAAGACAGTGAATATGGACACCTAATTAGCAAATGGAGCGGTGCTTAATCAAACCACGTGGAGGTATCTATGGTGGGGCTGTGTGATTTTTGGGTGTTATTCAAGTCTGACTATTAATTGGCTGAAGTAACAAATATTGACACTTGACTCTTTTCTTGTTTCAGGCAATCAGGCCTCACTACATCTGTGCACATCCAGCAGGATCAGATATGTTGCTATTAATATATTTAGAGAACCATAGCAATTTGCTAATTTAAATGTCATGCCCCTTCTTGCTACTGTTAAAACTAAGATCAGAATATGGTCCAAACTTCCAAATAGTGTTATGGGTCATTTTAATCTAGCTAATCTAGCTTATGAATATAGGGGTTGTCTGCAAAAGTTTCAGAAAATTTGGGACATGCAGCAGGCTGAACAATTTACTTGTTATTCATGAGGTGCAGCAACTACCTAATCTTAAATGGTGTTTCCTAAGTACAGGCTACTAATGCGATATTCTAATATTTATGCTGCTTAATACACCCTCTGCTCTTTTTTCTCATCTGACTTCAAGCGCCTCAAAAGAGACCTTTACTATCTCAGGTCATGTATTTCTACAGCACAGTTCCTTACATTTCTTCTTGATCTGATATGCATACAGGTAATTTTAAGTGTCACAATGTTCTCATTGTAAAGGTGGCACATGACATTTTTGGTTCTAGTTTTAGTTTTACTTCTAATAAGCTATGTTTTATTTAAATGGGCTGTTATACAATAGCTTGCACTTAATCCTATGTGCAGTCTAAGACTAGGCCTCCTGTTTCACCTGCTAAAATACACATAAACATGTGATTATCTGTATGTTATATACCAGGGACGGTACATGGGGAGAGGTGTCCTGCCCCTTTCCATCTGCAGCGTCTGACACATTCAGCCGGCAGCCGCACGAGCACCGTGGGAGCATAGCCGTAGCCAGTTTCTTTTGCTTCTGAAACAAGAAAAAAAACTTTTTTTTCTTTATTTTTTACCATTTTTCTTTTCTTTTCATTATTTCTTATTTTTCTTTTTTTAATTTATTTTCTGGGAGGGGCTTTGGGAAATATTAGGGGTCTAAACAGCCTCCTGATATTTCCCTTTTAAAATAGAAAAAGAAATTGAGGACACAGAGTCCTCAATCTCTTTTTCTGCAGCCTCTATTCTAAATGAATGGAAAGCAAAGAGGCTTCCCATTCATTCAGAAACTATTTACTATCAAGCAGTTTCTGAATGGGGAGGAGCCTCTCTACAGAGTGCTTCTCCCCATACAGAAACTCATGAATGAACAGGAAGTGATGTAAATCACATCCTGTTCATTTATAACTGGGGACACATAGTACTATGTGTCCCCAGTTATTTACAAACACTGCAGTGATCAGCTGATCGCTCCAGTGTTTGTCCTGCACAGAGGATTGGTACATATCACTGATATGTACTGATCCTCTGACGCTCGGCCACGCACACGGGGGCTCAGCTTCTCCAATGGATTCCCCTGCTCTCCCGAACAGAAAAGCTGCTTAATGAATACTAGTGAATACAAATCAAAAACTAGCTTGCTGCAGCTTAGAACAAGGTCAGTAGTAGGCAAGAAACTTATCTGAAGGGACTCAGAAAGATCTCAGAAATGTATAAAACTGCTCTCAAGTGCAGGCTGAATCCCCAAGAAAGTGTGCTGAATTTGCCCATCTGCGCAAACCATTATAATGTTTCTTTTTTAAGACTTACAAATTGCCTTTATTTTTGTTTATTTAGTTTATATTTCTAAATTGCATTGGTTCCTGCAGTGATGGCTGCCTAGTTTTGCAGTATATTAATGACTAGTAGTGGTAGGCCACTGTCATGTACCTTGATAAGAGCCTGAGATGACAAGGGTGATCTCTATTCCTTCTCTAGTATGCGCAGCCCTGATAGTGGGACATAGAGTGCCAGCAGGTGATGTTGCCACTGATGTCACTTAGACTAGTGGAAGCAGATGTCTGAATCGTAGATGTGGCAGAGAGCAATGTCCAGAAGTCAGGCAGAACAGCACCATTAAAACAAGCAGATACAGAGCCAGGAACAGGCAAATCCATAGTTAAACTGGGTCTGTAAGAAAAGGTCAGGAACAAGATAGGAACTGTACCGTAAACAAGTCCCAGTTTTAAATAGCCCATATGGTGCCTTAATTTGCAATGAGCATGCATACATGCGTATGCGCATGCTGCATTATGTGCACACAGAGGTGCCCATGTCTGCGCAGAGGCACACAGCTATGCACAAATATATTAGCCAAACTATGCACACACGCATGCGCAGATGCTGGTGCTAATATTCCACCATGTGGGCTAGCTAAACCTTCCTGACAGTCACTCAGGAAAGTTAGACACCCATAAAGCATGGTTCCAGAATAGGAATGCCTGTTAGTGTTGATCCTAAAATCCAGTGTCATGTTGTTTAGAGAACTGGAGCTTTCACTTCTTTAGATGATGTCATAAAAGAAAATCCATTTGCATTAAATTGAAAGCAGTAGCTGTGCTGTATCGAAGAACAAAATATTGCACAATATGAATATAAAACATGTTACTGTGGTCATAATATCAAGTTTCACAGTGCTAATGCATGTACAGAACGTAAAGAAAATGTATGCTAAATTGCTATGCGGAGGAGTTAGTCAAAAATACCAAGTCTGATACTTAAAAGAGTCTATCCATGCGGGGCAATTATAGATTATATGGGAGAAAGATTTAGCAGTACAGGAAATATGTGATTCAGCAAGAGCCATGTGAGACAGGAATAGTAAAAGATCAGCAGCCTTGATGAAAGTGATGTTCATGAACTGAAAATAAAGCTGAACTCGGGAGAGATTAAAAAACTATCCTTGCAGTTGGGCTCCCCCCACACTGCAAGGGTTACATGTTCATTTTTGCCTAGGGTACCATTAAAAAGCACTTTTACTTAACCTCTGCCTTGATTACCTGACAGGTAGCCCTGCAGGTCTTGCATTCTATGTTATGACATCAGACACCATCGGACAGAGCATTGAAGAAAAGTAACTTTGGGAGACCAGTTACATGAAGGGGAGGAAACTGTGGGGGATGAGGTAAGTAAAAGTATGTTCTAATGGTTCCCTAGGCAAAAACAACCATTTAAAAGTTCAGTGTTTAGTTCAGCTTTAGGCATAGAAGTTAAAATTGTTCTTACACATAAAGTATTTTTGAAGTAATGCTAACACTATAGCTTAGGAAATAGGAAGAAATGCATGTAAGTCTGAAAAAAAAGATATAACATTTAGAGTAGCCATAACTAATGTAATATTATAGTTGGCAATATCAAAAGCTATCTTCATCAATGAGCGTTAGTTAGCAAAGAAGGAAGTCAGAAATATAAATTAAATAGAGCCTACAACTAAAAGACAAATATTGAATTGCTGCATGGTCTGCATTTCTAACCCTAATTAACTCTAATCTGCTCAGATCATAATTTTTGTGATATGGTCCTGCTTCTCCAACTTTTCTTTATATATAGAAGCAATGGTTTGAGATGAATCGTAATACCTTATGGTTTCTGTGTACCTTGGAAATTGCATAATAACATTTTGCTATTGCACCTTCTGTCTGTCCTCCTATAACCTTCTGTTTGTGTCCGTCTGTGTGTCTGCCCCACCTTTGTTTTGCCTTGCCTACCATTTGTGGATATTTAATGGACTACCTGACCAGGACATCTTTTGCTGGTCCTTGAAGTTTGAAAAAATAAAAAAACTTTAAATTTTTGAGTCCATTTAGTTGAGCTTGCAATATTCTGATCTTGTTGTAACATCCTCCTGGTCTAATTC
The DNA here is from genome assembly GCF_000935625.1 of Nanorana parkeri. NCBI lineage: Eukaryota > Metazoa > Chordata > Amphibia > Anura > Dicroglossidae > Nanorana > Nanorana parkeri. The sequence goes on along the minus strand of NW_017309149.1, from coordinate 40,681 downwards.
TTGTTGTATGGTTACTTTATGTTTCTGTACATACTTACCCATCCTTGGTTCCATCCTTGTGATACACCTATTGTCTCCTATATAGATGCAGTTTCGTCTTTATTTTATTATATGCTTAGCACTGCAACTCCACAGTTAACCCGTAAAGCTCACCACATGTTACAATCTGATTGTACAATCTCCTTTAGATGAACCAACTTAAAACTTACCTGTGTCTCCACCGCGCGCTCACTTCTGAAGCCCTGAAGATTCTCGGGTGGCCGCGAAGGATTATGGGGCAGATGCACGTGCAGTAGAGATCTCCTGCAGGGAGAAGAAGAGAAACACAGTAATAGAATGCAGGCAGCCCGACAGCATGTACATGAACAGACACCATGGTACACCGGAGACGCAGCAGTCAGCGCTGGATCAGAGACCGGCACCAGCACTGGAGCTACTCATGAAAACTACTGGAAAGAAAAAGTTGATTGGATCAAGAGGCATCATTTAAAGTAAGTCCTTAAAGCAGCATGGGGAGGGAGAATTTAAGGCTTTAATGTCACTTTAACCAAGTTTGTGTTGATGCCCAGAAGCAACCAATATTATGTTAAAGGGAGAGTGACCACATCATCATGCACCCCTCTGAATAGTCACATATTCCTATTTAAAGTAACTGCTTCCAGTAAAGCCATGTAGTAACATGTAGAGACTCACATTCTTTTAAGAAGTGCACAGAAAGATGCTTAAGTCTAGAGCTCTGCCATCTCACTCTAACCCCAAGAGCCAACAAGCAGTTACACCCATTTTCCCTTAGAAGTTTAGCAAATGCCCCAACCCCATGATCAAACAACATCATTCATGTCATCATCAAAGAAAATGTTAGTGAAGAAAACATATTTTTTATGTTTATTTCCACCTTATGTGGCATAATACAATTTTACAATCATTGCTGCAATCTGGACAAACCAACACATTTACCAGATTGCATTGTTAATGAAAGAGATCAGTTAAATATTTCTGACTGTTTTTTCATGTGTCTGAACTTTGTACATTGCCCATAAAGGTTCAAAAGGAAAAAAATAATAATTTTAGTGACTGTAACTATTGCTTTATTTTTCAAGGCATCCTCTTTGTGGATATATAACAATTTTAAGTGATATATTTTATACATTTACATTAAAGAACAAGAAAGATGTCAACAGAATTACATTACTGGGGAAGACAGCAGAGAAATTGTATGTCAACAGTAATATGCCAGGTGACCTCAGTACTTTGCTTTAGCTTTGCATCGAAATATTATGTCAAGAGCAATAAATTGGGTCAGATCACTAACCTTTTAAATATATGCAGAAAGTAGTGAATACATTTATCATCAAGATGTTAGGTCAATGAATGGCTTAAAAAAGAAAGTGCAGCCACAACTCAACTTATATCTAGGCTATCGCTGCAAAACATTACAACCTTAGGACCCTTACTAAACCTTTTATGTGTTAAAAAAATTCATACTCCAGTTCACAACTATAAAATATAATTATAGAAAGATAAAAGCAAAAGTCTAAAGAAGAAATTCTACAATGGAATGAACGCCAGTCAGCTGTATCCTGTTGTGCAGAGTGATGATGGAAAGTAGAAAAGAGAAATGTAGAAGAACAATAATGCTGAATTTGCCATTTTGAAAATGCATTTCAATGTGGAATACTGTATATCAATGTCAAATACAGACCTGCTGTTTCTTGTCCCCATGGATACCTTGCTGTCTCTAAACAGGTCTGTGACCACTCCAGCTCTTGCATACACTTTGGAATCTAGTCAGTATGTCCTAAACGGGAACTATATTTTAATGCTGAAATAGATCAGCCTAACAAAAATAATCTGGTCAATGCGAGTTACAATTAAAAACCGTAATCAATAAAGAGATTTTTTATTATTTGTACAAGTGGTGGATATATTTTAAAGTTACATACAATGAAGGGAATTTATCAAAACTGGAGCAGAAAAAACCAGAGCAGCCGTGCACGGCAAGCAATCAGCTTAACTGAACAAACTGAAGAGAGAAGCTGATTGGTTGCCATGCACAGCCTCTCCAGGTTTTGTCTGCTCCAGTTTTGATAAATTCCCACAAATGTATTTGTCTTTTTGTGCATTTTTATAATAGCATATTTTTGTGCTTATTAATGAATTATTCCATCTGCAAATGTGATTTGAGTTCTCTGGTTTATTAACTGATTTTCCTAGTTTTGTGCATTGTATTTATAAGATCCATGTCTGCTTTTCAGCTGTACACTGGGCTATTAAAATAAGGCAGAACAAAAAAAAAAAACATACATTTTCTCCTAATGTGTGAAAGATGTAAAGGAAGTAAGTTCAAAACTCCTGATGTGCTAGAAATAAGCTCAGGGTTATTAGAAGTTTGCAACACTGAGCTAAGATGGTAACAACACACACAGGGGTCAATTTACTAAAGCCAAATAGACTGTTCACTTTGCAGGGAAGTTTACCTTAGTTAGATGAAATTTCACTTTGCAAAGAATACCCAATCACATGCAAGGAAAATAGAAAAAAATAGCATTCTTGTACTTGATTGGGTGGTGGAATCAGTAGAGCTTCACCTTATTCACTAAACAAAGTGGAAAACCTCCCCTGCAAAATGCAAGTTCCCTTGCAAAATGAACAGACTATTTGCCTATGGTAAATCAACCCCACTTCTAAGGTAAAGAACACTGACATCTCAGGAGTGCTTTGAATGTTTATGGCTACCCAGATTTTCACTTTGCAATAGCCAATAGCAAACTAGCTATTACACCCGCCCTCTGCTGCTGTCAATCACCAGAGGGGGACCTGATGGAGAAATGCATGTCCCCCTCTGCTGATTGACAGCAGCAGTGGGCGGGTGCAAAAGCAGTCAGTAGCAGGCTGTCGGCTGGCCAATGGCCGGCCGTTCGGCCAGATTTGGCTTTCACCTTGGCTCAGTCGAGCTGAAGCATTTGCCTTCGGCTCGACTGAGCCGCTTGGCCGACTTCGGGAGCTGTACGGGCTATAGCGAATAGCCCGTACAGCAGCCCTTCGATTTTACTGAACGGAAGGGGTCCTGGAGCCGAAGCTAGCCGAAGGATCAGCCGAAGCTACGGCTAGATCCTTCGGCAGCTTAGTGAATAGACCCCTAAGTGTTTGTTAAAACATTCAAAAACTCAAGCAAAAACGCAGGACCATCATTTAGAGGGGAGAAGCAGAACACACAGAATAATTTAGTCATCACTTGTAGTTGGAGTGTCAAGAAAAACTCAGAAGGAAAAAATATAACATTCCTGTGTCATTCAAGTCCTGCAATATACTAGAATAGTGCTTGTACATCTAGAAAACCCAACAAAAATAGAGCAAAGAAACTTGGTTTATGCAGGGCAGAGTAGTGAGGCATGCAAAGACATGTATATTGGAAAGACAAAACAACCTCTCCACAAATCAATGGTCCAACAATGGAGGGAAAATTCTACAGGTTAAGCCTCAGCAGTTTCCCCACACCTTAAGGAAAAGGGACATTATTTCAAGGACAGTAAGACCCCGTTCACATATAGCGACATACCTTTGCAGCGGCCGGGATAGCGTGACTTTCGGGGCGACGTTCCAGCGACGGTAGCGCGACCTTCTCCGTTGGGCTCCATAGAAAAAAAGCAAAATCGGGAAAAATCCGCTGAAAAAAGGGTCCGGTAGAAGCGACTTGCGACCGCGACGAGCGACGCGCAACATGGAGTTAAGACAGCTCCATTGAATAGCATTGGCCGGCGACTTCTCGCGATATCGCGCGGCAAAAATGCGCGTTATCGCGGCGGAAATCGCGCGACAATTCGCTATATGTGAACGGGGCCTTTTTGTACAAAGAGGAGAACCAGTTCACAAGAGGTATGAACAAGGCCATTTACTTCAAACTGAAACTCAAAGGGGTGGAGGCCTTCAACACCCTCTGTTTCCCAAATATAATGCAATTTTACCATCTCTCTGCCATGTAAATCAACGGTTTAACACCTGCACCGATTCCCTCACAACAAATATGGGATTGTGTAACTAGAACAGGGTGGGTGAGCAATATTACTATGCTCTGAGACTTTGTTTAAAAACAAACTGCTTTGAGCAGACTTTATAGTTACAGACATTCTTTGCATCTACCATGGGAAATAGTCATCTGGGCATGAGCCTCAGCTATATTCTATTCTAGATTATTATAGTGCAATAATTACTGGATATGGTGTGGAATAAATGAAGTGTGTTTGAAGGAGTAGGGCATGGTGTCTTGTCAGTAGTTTTATTACACATGTTTTACAGTTGGAGGGTTTGAGAGTTTGATATTTTGCATGATTGACACATTTTTGTACTATATCCTGGTATTAAAGATTTATTACATGGGTACCCAAATTACCTGGCAGGTTGCCAGTACCCACAACTTCAGATCCTCAATGACCCATTGCTATTATTGTTTCATGGAGAATTTAGTAATACAATTACGTTCAAGAGGGGAAGGTCCTATAGCCACATCCATAAAGGAAATTGTAGACAAAAGAGACAATTTCGAAGCCAAAATGCTAAGGTCTGGAAATCAAGGAGGGCTTTTTAGGCAATTTTAGGACCTTCACAGACACTTAAAATTGTGTAAAAATATCATATTTTATTAAAGACATTAAAAATACGAAACATAAAAACATATATGCATACTGGTGCTCAGCCTGAACTTGGTAAGCATAAACCTTGTATACTCATATACAGAGAAGATGACAAGTTATGATCAGTGAGTTCATAGTTGGAATCAATGGATGGTTACTGTTGTGGAAAATCCTCTATGCGTTTTGCCACAAACGTGGCTTCATCAGAAGGAACATATGATGTGGATGATTGTAACCATATATGAATATAGCAGCAGCTATTCTCCCATTGGAGTGAGAAAAACAGGACTGCAGAGGCTTCAATAGTCACGGCCTTGGTTCCCCCTAGGGGGCCGCAGGAGAAAACCAAGCAATGAGGAGAGGACTGCAATGGAGATGATGTCTGTTGATTCAAATAGCATAGCATATGTGTTGAGGCTTTCCAAGATGAGCAGCAGATGTATATTGTTTCATGGAAATCCTATATTCATCAGCTGGTTGAAGAAAATCTCCAGTTCTCCACCTCCTGGCTGCAGGCAAAAGTTTTATACCTGCTCTCCAGAAGGCAGGCAGGGCTCATTCTTCAAAGGAATGGTTCTCGAAAGTTAAAGAGATAATGGAAAAAGGGAGGTGGACATATAGGCTGAGGGAGCAAAATTTTATTGGCATATAGGCTACCTGGCTTCTCTTTACATCTACAAGGTCCCTACAAGGAAATGGACACATGAACAGGGCCTGAAACAGTATTCATACATACATGATATTTCTATTTTTTAATAAGAAGCAGACATACATTGGACACTGGACTTTGTTTATTTGTTGGTGTGTTTATTGTTTATGGCTTCACAAATGGAGAAGTAGACAACAAAACGCAATGTAACTTTTCAGTGCTGAGGACTGCTTACTAGACTGGGAGGAAATACTGTCATCATAGAACACAGAACAGAAATGGGAAAGTTGCAAACAGATTGCATGCAAACACACTGAAAAAAACATTGAGGCGCATTTGTCAAAACAGGAGCAGACAGAATCTAGAGCAGTTGCCAAGGGCAACCAACCAGCTTCTCTCTTCAGTTTGTTCAGTTAAAATTTGAAAATGAAAGAGAGAAGCTGATTGGTTGCCATGCACAGCTGCTCCAGATTCTGACTGCTCCAGTTTTGATAAATCCCCCTCATTGACCTTTTCTTATTCCTGAAGAATAAGAAAAGGACATTTAAAAAATATAAAGGAACACCTTAATCATTTGAACGTTGCAAAGAATATATCAAAAGTTGTAAAGGTGAAATCAGGACCACCAAAACTTAAAATGAATGACAGGTTGTGAAAGAGAGTAAGACAAACCCCAAAGATATAAGTATTAGGTCTCCCCAAAAACGTATTCTCATCTCGCCCTTATCTAAATGAATATACAAAACAAAATTATATAGGGCTTTCTGATATGAGAAGAAAAACCACAATAAAATCAAACCAGTTTAAAAAGATTTACAGAATGTTTTTATTAACGTAGAAATCATTAGTACATAAAAACATATATGCATACTGGTGCTCAGCCTGAACTTGGTAAGCATAAACCTTGTATACTCATATACAGAGAAGATGACAAGTTATGATCAGTGAGTTCATAGTTGGAATCAATGGATGGTTACTGTTGTGGAAAATCCTCTATGCGTTTTGCCACAAACGTGGCTTCATCAGAAGGAACATATGATGTGGATGATTGTAACCATATATGAATATAGCAGCAGCTATTCTCCCATTGGAGTGAGAAAAACAGGACTGCAGAGGCTTCAATAGTCACGGCCTTGGTTCCCCCTAGGGGGCCGCAGGAGAAAACCAAGCAATGAGGAGAGGACTGCAATGGAGATGATGTCTGTTGATTCAAATAGCATAGCATATGTGTTGAGGCTTTCCAAGATGAGCAGCAGATGTATATTGTTTCATGGAAATCCTATATTCATCAGCTGGTTGAAGAAAATCTCCAGTTCTCCACCTCCTGGCTGCAGGCAAAAGTTTTATACCTGCTCTCCAGAAGGCAGGCAGGGCTCATTCTTCAAAGGAATGGTTCTCGAAAGTTAAAGAGATAATGGAAAAAGGGAGGTGGACATATAGGCTGAGGGAGCAAAATTTTATTGGCATATAGGCTACCTGGCTTCTCTTTACATCTACAAGGTCCCTACAAGGAAATGGACACATGAACAGGGCCTGAAACAGTATTCATACATACATGATATTTCTATTTTTTAATAAGAAGCAGACATACATTGGACACTGGACTTTGTTTATTTGTTGGTGTGTTTATTGTTTATGGCTTCACAAATGGAGAAGTAGACAACAAAACGCAATGTAACTTTTCAGTGCTGAGGACTGCTTACTAGACTGGGAGGAAATACTGTCATCATAGAACACAGAACAGAAATGGGAAAGTTGCAAACAGATTGCATGCAAACACACTGAAAAAAACATTGAGGCGCATTTGTCAAAACAGGAGCAGACAGAATCTAGAGCAGTTGCCAAGGGCAACCAACCAGCTTCTCTCTTCAGTTTGTTCAGTTAAAATTTGAAAATGAAAGAGAGAAGCTGATTGGTTGCCATGCACAGCTGCTCCAGATTCTGACTGCTCCAGTTTTGATAAATCCCCCTCATTGACCTTTTCTTATTCCTGAAGAATAAGAAAAGGACATTTAAAAAATATAAAGGAACACCTTAATCATTTGAACGTTGCAAAGAATATATCAAAAGTTGTAAAGGTGAAATCAGGACCACCAAAACTTAAAATGAATGACAGGTTGTGAAAGAGAGTAAGACAAACCCCAAAGATATAAGTATTAGGTCTCCCCAAAAACGTATTCTCATCTCGCCCTTATCTAAATGAATATACAAAACAAAATTATATAGGGCTTTCTGATATGAGAAGAAAAACCACAATAAAATCAAACCAGTTTAAAAAGATTTACAGAATGTTTTTATTAACGTAGAAATCATTAGAATACCCATAAACACACTCATAAAAACAGATCATGATTGTTCAGCAGAGGATTATCAAAGTGATTCCAATGATCTTCATATATTGTTCCACCTTCAATGCATTTCACGTCACTGCTTCATCAGGAAGGTGAGTGAAGTAATCTATGGTTCACAAATGCCAAATTAATAATGAAACATACACACATATGGAGACTCAAATAGCATGTTTTGTACCCATATACACTTACTTGTAAGTACTGTATTGCACTCCAAGCATTTAAAAGAACAATCCTCTAGTAAAACCCAATACGTAATGCTGCCAACCTAACTGGGAACTCTAAAGCACAAAGAAAAGGTAGAAACCAGGAGGAGCACACCTCCAATCTCTGAAAACAATACACTTGCATCAATATAAAAAATATAAAATCATCTTTATACGATACATTGACTCTTTTATACTCAAATTAAATTGAGCTAGAGCTCACCTTAGAGAGGCAGAAGGCTGGAATTTCTAGAAAACTGGCTAATTCGTGTGCCACTATAAATTACATAATATTGCCATCACTATTAAAATTAATAAGAGATTGTATATCAGGCATCTCCTGATTAAGTGGATAGATGATAAACCACTAACCTGGTATAGATGTAATTAATTGTCCGCAGCGCACGAGGATTTCCCGCCAAATGCTGCAGACATTTCTCTGGGCCTTACTTATGTGTGAAGTCTGCCAATCATCTTCTAGAGCGTCATACCCACGACAAATCCATCAAGCTTATGCACAGAATGTGCATGGGTAGAATGGTATACATGCGCTAATGAGCGGTAACAAAAGGAAAAAGTCCATCTCTAGCTAACACCTCACCCGGACGCTCCACCCTTCTATCCTATCCCAGAGAGGTCAACCTGCAACCATCAAGGGGAGGAAGGGAGAGGAATAGACAGAAGGGGAGCCAGTGATTAACCCCTTCCCATGACATGACATGGGGAGGGAAATTAGTGCTGCACACCATGGAAAATCCATGGAGAGGAAAACATCACTAATGGGTTGTGTGGAAGCAGAAGTCCTGAAGTGGTTTAAAATTGATCAAAAAATAAACATGAATCCCAAATAACCATCTACATTTACATGATTCAACTGCAAGTATTAGCTAAGGCATATAACATAATCAAACTTTTCTTGTGCTTGATGGATTCGTCACGTGTGTGATGTTCTGCCAGATGCCACACATAAGTAAGCCACAGAGAAACATCTGCTGCATTTGGCAGGAAATCCTTGTACACTGCGAACAATCAATTATATCAATACCAGGTTAGCGGGTTATCAGTTTTCCACCTATTTAGGAGATGTCTAATATACAATATCTTATCAATTTTGATAGTGATGCAATATTATGTCATTCATACCTAAAATGAGAATACAAAAAAAAACACTAAAATTCTGTGGTTTTAACCTTTAGTAATGATTACCTAGAAATGATTAGAAGAAATTCCCTAGATCCTTTTTTTTTTCTTAATTGCTATTGCTTTTGTCATATGGTAAAGCATTTCACAGCTTAGTTTTTGGGAAAGGGAAATGATAGGGATAATCATTATTGCTTTGCCCCACTGTTCCAAATGAAACACACCTATTTCCTGATTACAGCTTTTAACATTTTTTAAAGAACCTTTGGGCCTAGCAGATCAGTGGTAAGATGAGATGAGTGGTAAGATGAAAGTGGGTAAGCTTTTGACAATTGGTCCTCACTTTCTCCAAGCAGTAAGCCACCAGTGAAATGAGTGGCCAGGAATCATACACTAAAGGAAACACACGGGCCTGTAGGATTGGTAAGACTTGAGTGTATTATTTTAAAAAAACCTAATGTGGCAATAAGATTTCTGCTCTCTGCCAATTCTCAAACCCTTCCAATTTTGTCAGGTTGGTGATGGTAGGAGCCCAGACATAGGGAACTTGCCAGTACGATTGGTACCTCTACTCAAGTAGACTTGGATAACGCACAATCTCCTGCGTAGTGGTAGCCAGTACAGGGGCAGTCCAAGAGCACGGTAGCAAAATCACAATCTGGAATCGTAGTAGTTGAACGTAGCAGGGGTCGGGGCAGGCAGCAAAGTGTCAGGGTCATGGAACAGGCCAGGGGTCGGTAATAGGAATCAGAAACAGGTATAACGCCAGGCACTCTAAGAACAAGCTTAACAATAACCAAGCACAGAATGACTCACCCTTCCTGCTTATATACCTGTTGGCAATGAGATGATGTAATTTCCAGGGGCGGACCACTTCCTTGGAGGGTCGTGCACTGTCCCTTTAAGAGGCGGTCCAGTGCTCGTGCGTGCCTCTTCCTGTACAGCTCTGGACGATGGAACAAGTGGACACCACACACAGCAACCGTTGGGCTCTGCACTGCACAAGGAGACCACCCGACGGTGCAAGACCCTGCGGGAGGTAACAGGTAAGTTCTCACAAATTTAGATATGTCTAAGAGGAAAAGATCACTCCACAATTACATAAATTGGGTGTGCTGAGGATGCATTCAACTTGTGGACAGCAAAAAGATTTGGATACTCAGGTCCGCTCTGGAAAAGACCACTCTCCAGAAAAGGGTTTGTGGTGGTAAAATGGCAGATATCACCCTCTGTATCAAGGAGGTCAATGGCACCCGAACCCGCAATGTGTTGTAGTTAAGAAATACAATTTGACATTTGGTATGCTGTCAAATCTAATTTTGTTTATTTTGTAGTTTTGTATTTTTCAAAATTTGACATGAACAATTGAGATAATACTGTTGCTATTTATTTCAGAAAAAGTACACCAGGTTATTCAATTTTGTCTGCACTTAATATAATAAAAATCTTTCTAATCAGATGGCACAAGACCTCTCTCCAAGGCCAGTGAAGAGATGGGGCAAAGGTTATAATGATCACTATAGTACATATTTGATTGACAACATTGCAATCCCACTTAGCTGCTGCCCTGAATAGTTTGAAGTTCCTTGTAAAAAAAGAGATGATAAATGTTATCTGATGCATGCTTTAATACATTTTCTGTGTAACATTAATCACAGTTTTAAGTTGTTGTTTTTTTCTCTATTCATATAAGATATTAATTTCCACATGCTGACATAATATTTTATTGATGTCTCTACTCCTTTTCTTTATATTATTACAGAAGGTGAAGATGTTTGTATAATGCAAAGTCTTTTACTCATCTGCAACAAAGAAAGTTTAACTGCATAAGTAAAACATTTCAAGAATGCAGTTTCTAGTTCTAGTTAAATAGTCACACACAAAATCCTCCATTTTAACAGATCAGATATCTGCTCCTATTTTGAAATATTTTTAATAGACAAAAAAAGTATCCTGCCCCATGAAATTTATGTCAAAATGGGTCACATAAAGTGCAATCTTTATGTCTGACCTCTGATGGAAGTATGTAGTCCATGAAATACCTAATTTAAATTAATGGTAACACAGAAGTATGGAGTTGAATCTCTCCACTGTCATTCATAATTATGTCACTTAACCAATAAGAAGTTGGTGAAAATGAAATAAAGAAAACATTCAGTATATCTCTGCAATACATTCACACATACTGCTGCTTTATGCCTTTAAAAACACTGCAAGTACCAAAAAGTACCTGCAATGAATCTGCAATGAATCTAGTGTGCTCATAACTTCCTGTTTCAGTGGACACCACAATGCCTTTGCTGCATTGAAATCCCAACCAACATTGCCAGCGCTGCCTGTTGTACTACAGACCTCAACATATTCATCATCCCTTTGTGCCCTACTCCATATGCATGCATTGATTTCTTTCTCAGTAAACAAATGCTGCTTTGACTCTCAAAAACCTGCCTACACGCACTGTGTAGAGAATGGGCTCTTAGAACATTTGGGATTGGGAACATGCCTATATAAGTAGGAACTGCTATCCCAGCAACTGCCACTGCAAGAATTTTGCAAGGCTGACAAAGGCTGGCAATTATGTCACAAGGAGTAATAAAAGCCTCTATGCTGCTGTGGAATTATTACAGCCCATTCAGACTATGCATTTTTTAGCAGCCCATTAATGTTGACCTTAATACCCAAAAACTCAGAAATACACAATTTTTAATGCAGCAAATCGCAACAGATACCATGTTGTCCATTGTCAGCTACGGTGCAGTGCATTGGGTGTCATTCAAGATTAAAATAAATGGCACCACAACACAAACTGCATTTTATCAAGATCAAAGTAACACAGCTATTTGAATAGTCCCAGTAGCCCATTTTTTTATATCTAACCTACTTGTGTATATAGGATGACACAAATATCATATTTGTATTGTATTATTTAGTGCCATCAACGGGGCATATTTTGTATATGACATTCAGGTGATGCAGTAAGGGTAAGGGAGTGGTATATTGGAGGAAGTAAATGGGTGGAACCGGTGCACAAAAAGCACAGTAGTGGAAAGGGGGCATCAGCACAGTAATGAAAAATGAAACACTGGGAAAAAGATGGGGCACAATGATGGACATTGACACAAATATGGAAAGGTGAGAGAGAGCAGGCACAGCAAAGGTTAAGGTGTGCACTTGGTTTTTAGTTTCGGGTATATGAGACATTTATTATACACAAACAACAATGATAGCACTTGTTTACTTCAACAAATACAAATTATTTTATTCTCACTCAAACTAATGATGTGACTTATTTTACTCCCATTGACACCAACAATGGGGCTTTTTTTACTCCTACTTCCTCTCTTTGATGTACTCCATGGCCTATTTTGTCTAAAGAATAGGAAAGGTGAAAAGTCACACTACAAACCATACAGTTTAAAATGACACAAATGTTTTAGGCACGCCCACTTTTTTGGACATGTCCACTTGTGCCTAGTGGCCAATATGCTTTAGGTGTTGCATGTTTCCTGACCCCACAATGTGATCTTCCTAATTATTTTTAAATGTTTGGCAACTTTGCAATGTGTAAGGATTTTGTGGATTCTAAAAACCAATAGAACCCTTTTTCTTTCTTTCAACCGTCAAAAATAATAAAATAATGTATTTTTATTTAAACATGTCAAAGACGAATATGGGAAGTCAGAAACTACACCACAAGTCTTTGCATTAACTATATAATTTCATCACATTTGAAAGAATAATTCATGTTAATGTCACACATGCTGTGCCTGAAATAAGTATGGGCAAAATTGATTAATCTTGTCAACTCATAAATATAAAGCATTAATAGAGAACCTTGATTGACTTATGTCACATGCAAGGACTCCTGCAAATGTAAAATTGCTTGTTTTCGCTTATTAAGAAAACTACCAATTGACATGTCACCTAGAAGTACACTTCATTGTACTACCTATGGTAATGTTAGCCATCACTGTCAATGTATCAGCATGCCATTATAAATCTTGCTTTGTCTTGTCTGGAGCTAATGCGAAGCTTAAAATATTGCAATACATTTCAATGTAAAAAAACAGTCTCTGTGGTCTGTAAGGCAGTATAATACAGAGTTACAGTGTATGATTGTTTCTTTAAATAATCACAGGGCCTTCACTGAATCAGGTCTTTTAAATAACAAGTGAAATCTTAATTAAGAAAATAAATGCTACATAACACACAATGATCTATTATAAACATCTATGTGTTTTGTATATTGAGCTGCAGAGCATATACGTTCATAGGCAAGAAATTAAAGTCTCTTGAGAACAGTACACTTTAAATCATTGTAGGCTGCTTCACTGTCCATTGGTATAGCAAACAAACATCAGGCATTATATTTTACCCACACATATGCACTCTCAGCTCTGTCCATGAGCTGGGAGATCATTCCAGGCTGATGTCAAATTTTGTACACTTTAGAAGAGGGAATTACTGGTCATGCCAGGCAAGAAGCTATGCTGATAACACCACTAATCTTTGCAGATGCAACCCTGCTTGATCTAGAAGCAGATGAGCCCTGCCTGCATGCCAGTATACCCACATACCAAGTGAAGTGTACAGGATTCATAACCAGCAGGGAGTATTGATTCCATCACTACACTAAATAAACTAGGACGGGAAAGTATTACAATCTTTGCAAGTTTTGTGATTTAGTGTATGTTACAAGTCAGTAAATTATTTCTAAATAAACCAAATGTGTGTTTGCAAATTTATTTTTGTATGCTTTATTTAAATGAGTCATACAAAAATATTTTGTATGTAAAAAAATATACTCGATTCAAGCAATAAAACATTGCTGTTTGAATATTTTATGCCTGGGATCCCAAGTTGTGCTCCTATTTGTACCTGCAGTGAACATCGTGTTCGCCTGGAAAATAAGTCAGTACAGGAATCTGATTATTTCACATCTACCACCAATTTCTGTATGAGTTTTCATAAAAGAATGTTTCTGAATCATGCCACAAGGGCCAAACCTATCTAAAAGTTGACACAATTAAAAATTAGATTTCTCACCAACAGCATGGGAAATCTCCTTGCCACCCTGAATGAAATGCAGCTGTTCCCTTGAAATCTTGTAACCCAATTTAGGATTTAATCACACACTCAGATTTAGGCCAGTGGCACTACAGTTTGATGGCAGCACCAATAGACCTAATATGGAGGCACAAGCCACAGACAGGTGTGTTTCAAAAATATTAGAATTTTCTTTTTTCTAGTCATTAACCTTTACTGAACACTGACAGTAGGCCAGAGGAAAAACCTCTTTTAAAAATAAAGTTTAAGATACCAACCAGGGAACTGCAGACCGTTCAGTTTAACATCAATAGAATGCATATTGTTTGAGGGAATGAAAAATAACTATTTAATGGATTTTGTTTGTGGCAGTGGTATAATTAGTGACAATCTACATGGATTTATGAAAGACTGTTCTTGTCAGAACAACCTACTAACATTCTATGAGGAGGTGAGTAGAAACCTAGATGGGGAAAGGCAGCGGACGTAAAGTACTTACATTTTGCAAAAGCATTTGACACGGTACCACATAAATGCTTAATACACAAGCTAAAATCTATGGGCTTAGATGAAATGGTGTGCATTTGGATAGAGAACTGGCTACAGGAACGTGTCCAAAGAGTATTGGTAAATGGCTCTTTATCGAATTGTTTTAAGGTTGAGAGTGGTGTGCCCCAGGATTCTGTGCTAGACCCAATACTGTTTAACCTGTTTATTAATGATATTGGGGGAGGTGGTAATAGCCATGTTTCTGTGTTTGTTGATAATACTAAAATTGGGAGGGTAATAAACACACGCTTAGACGTTACATCATTGGACCTAGATAAAATAGGAGAGTGGGCAACTACATTGCAGATGAGATTTAATATTGAAAAATATAAAGTAATGCATTTTGGGGTTAAAACAAGCATGCAGAATAATAGACGATCTACTGGGGAAGTCATAACTGGAAAAAGATTTGGGCGTCATAACTGACTGCAGACTAAACAATATCATGCAATGTCAAACTGCAGCAAACAAAGCTAGCATAGTACTTTCATGCATTAAAAAAGTATGTACTCTAGAGACAAAGCAATCATTTTTTAAATTTTACAAAACACTGGTTCGGCCTCATCTTAAGGATGTGCTTAAACTGGAAAGAGTCCAAGGAAGAGCAACACAACTAATAAAGGGGCTAGAGGACCAAAGCAAGGTTGCAAAATTTAAACTTGTTCACTCTAGAAATGAGGCGATTAAGTGGGGTCATGATTTTGATGTACAAAATGCTTAATGATGATGGTAATATCAGTAATAAACTGTTTAAAGGATAACTATGAGGTGAGTGCTTTTCACTCACCTCATAGTTCTAGCCGACCTGTGACAATGAGACTGTCACAGGTCGGCTCAGTAGATCGGGAGGTGAGTGAACACATACCGGGTTCGCTCGCCTCTCGATCCTGTCCCGGGTCTCTGCCGTGACAGGGGGAGGGGCTGGATTCCCCTCTCCCCGCTCCGATCTGCCAGCGCTGACTGGTGGAACGGACGGGGGAGGGGGCGGGTACAGCTGGCTCTGCTTCTAGATAAGCAGAGCCAGCTGTCACTCACGCAGCTGGGCGGATCCCGTCATCTAAGTCGGGATCCGCTCCGGCTGCGGCGTCTCAGTATACCGCGATCTGTAGCTCGTGGTATACTGAGCTTAGGGTAACGGGAGGACGATGCTTTGTGTCCTCCCGTTACCCTAAGGAGAACTATGGGGAAAAACACTGACCCCATAGTTCTCCTTTAATGTAAACTTGCTAAAGAAGACAAAAGTCCACCACCTAAAATTGTAGGAAAAAAATTGAACCATAAAGGTCATAAGGATCTCTTTTCTGTTAGAGCAGTAACATTGTGGAACTTTCTTCCTCAAGCTGTGGTATCAGGAGAAAGTATGGAATCATTAGAAGACTGTTTAGACTATAACATACAGGGTACAGGTACTCTTAATGACTGAATCCCACACACTCACAAGGGTTGAAATCGATGGACCTCTGTCTTTATTCAACCTCAAATACTATGAAACTATGTAACTGAAATCAATCAAATACAGGTAATACAGGTAATGCAGGTAATTAACAGTTTGACACATAAACATAGCAGCAGCATATTCTGTGGTTGTAATGTCGTCATCGTTTGGAGCTTACACGATAGCCATTGGTCAGGTAACTATCTCAACTTCCAGCAAATGATACTCAGGAAGGATAGTCATAGACACATAGAAGTTTACGGGGATTGTGTGGAAACATTAGGTAGGGTAAGGTGTATCTGAAGGTGGTAGAAGTCGCCGCGTACCGTCGCGGGCCCAGGTGTAACCAGAAGGCCAAGCGCCGGCACCCGCCACTCCATCTTCCACTGTCAGCTATCTAAACAGACCACAGGGATATTACTAAAGAGGAAGGGGGGTGTGGGGCCAGGTTCTAGAAAGGGAGGGGGTGTTGGATACTAACATTTGGAGAAGGAGGGGAGCGGAGCAGGCAGGGGAGAAGAGCTGTAAAGAGGTATGGAGGGGGATAGGGCGGGGGATGAGGTTAGGTGACCAGGGGGCCAGGCGCCAGTTCCCGGGCCGCCGTCTCTACCTGTTCGGTCGCAGCCTACCTCTAGGGGGGACCCTGCAACAGGGTATTGTATTCGGTCGTCTGCGTAAAAGCGGTCCAATATGACCATGTCCTGCAGTGCTTAGCATGTTGGCCTCGTCCAGACCAGACCAGGTCCTCCATTCTCTCCACCTCACCTACTTTATGAAGCCACATGGACACCGTGGGCGTCTGGGTCGATTTCCACCGAGCTGGGATGCAACAACGTGCTGCATTCAGAAGGTGTGGTAGTAGTGACTTAACTGAGGACCAAAATGGGGTCACTCTGGGGCAAGTCCAGAAGATATGAAGTAAATCTCCTGGAGCTTCTTGACAGCGCCAACAACTGTTAGGTACCGAAGGGTACATCGAGTGTAGGAGTTGTGGAGTTCTGTACCACCGAGTTAGTAGTTTAAAGCCGGATTCCTGGATTTTCGTGTGAATGGAGGATTTAAAGGTGAAGTAGTGAAGTCTCGCTATTTGGGCAGATGTAAAACTAATCCCCAGATCTCGTTCCCACTTGCGGATGTAGGCCGGGATGTCCTCTGCAATGGGGGCAATCAGTAAGGAATACATGCAGGAGACCGCATGTCGTAGATGGTCCCTACTATCACATTCCGCTTCAAAGGCAGTGAGCGGGCGGGAGAAGTTGGTGGCTTTAGGTAGCGTGTGTAAGAAGTGAGAGAGCTGGATATTCTTCCAGAAGCCAAGGATAGCTGTTTTGGGATCTGTCAGTAGGAGCGTTCTAGGTGGCCATGAATCATCACTTATAAAGTGTTTAGCTCTGAAACAGTTCGCCAATCTAAGCGATTTAAAAGCCCCGTCTTCTAGTCCTGGGGTGAAACCCAGGTTCCCCAGTATCGGGAAGAGAGGGGAGGGGTGTGGTGAAATATGCAGGGAGTCAAAGACTTTCCTACAGATCTTCCAGGTAGCTCCTACTGTCGGGTGTGATCTGATCTCTGCTGGTACGAGCTTGTGACACCAAGGAAGACACTGTAGAGGAATAGCCGAGGCTGCCTGTTCTACTTGCAGCCAGGGCTTAGGACTAGCATCCTGGCACCAGTCCACCACTCTGGCAAGATGGCAGGCGGTATAGTAGAGCGAGGCGTCGGGTAGGCCAATACCACCGTTTGCCTTTGAGAGACGTAGGAGTGCGAATTTCAACCTCGGGGGTTTGTGTGCCCAGAGGAATTGTGAGAACAGTCTGTTTATTGATTTGAGGTACCCGAGGGGGATCTGGATCGGTAGAGCCTGGAGGACATATAAAATCCGGGGCATGATGTTCATCTTAATAATATTACACCTACCGAACCAGGAGAAATGGCCGGAGGTCCAATGAAGCAGGTCCTGTCTCAGTTTGAGGAGTAACAGTGGGAAGTTTAAGTTAAACGTCTCGGATAGGTTCTTTGGGATTTTGGTGCCTAGGTACGAGATCGCCAAGGTGGTCCACCGGAAGACAAAGGATCCGCGAAGACCATCAACCAGCGACGCGGGGATAGAGACATTGAGTGCTGCCGATTTAGAGTAATTAATTAGAAAATTGGAAAGTCTACCATATATGCCAAATTCTTCTACTAAATTGGGCAGAGAAATGACAGGGTTAGACAGGAAAAATAATAGATCGTCAGCAAAGGCAGCCACCTTTTGGGAGATGGATGGCCCGGTGGAGATGCCTGTGATGTCAGTGTGGGCTCGTATTCTACACAGGAAGGGTTCTAGGGTCAAGATAAACAGTAGAGGGGAGAGGGGGCAACCCTGTCTCATGCCATTATTAATGTCTAGTGGCTGGGACAGGGAACCATTGATTTTGACCTGTGCGGTAGGGTGGGGATATATGCCCCTGATCCATGCCCTCATGTGATTGCCAAGTCCAATATATTGCATTACCGAGTCCATGTACCTCCAATACACCCTGTCAAAGGCCTTTTCGGCATCTGTGGACAGCGGCATGAGTGGCAGGGACTGGGAGTTAGCGGT
Organism: Nanorana parkeri; assembly: GCF_000935625.1. Lineage (NCBI taxonomy): Eukaryota > Metazoa > Chordata > Amphibia > Anura > Dicroglossidae > Nanorana > Nanorana parkeri. The sequence continues at coordinate 22,090 of NW_017309149.1, read as the reverse complement.
ATGGAGAGCGGCCAGGACTCTCGTAGTGTTGTCTCTGGCTTCTCTCGTGGGGACAAAGCCGGACTGGTCAGGATGTATCACTGCTGGCATTAGAGGGGCTAATCTTGACGCTAGAATCTTGGTGAATAATTTGAGATCTACATTTAAGAGGGATATTCCCCCCCCCCGAACCCACCCCATTAAACGCCCCAACGAAGAAGGGGGAGAGGAGGTCCTGGTATTTTTTATAATAGGCCAGGGTGAAGCCATCCGGACCAGGCGCCTTCCCCGCGGCAGTCTGTGAGATAGCTAGGGCCAGTTCTTCTGGGGTGATGGGAGAATCCAGAGCTTGAATAGCGTCATTCGGGAGTCGGGCCATCCCTGAGCCCGTCAGATATTCGCAGATGGTCTCTATAGAAGGCAGGGCTCCTTGGGCCTCAGAATCACTCCTAAGGTTATAGAGGGATTTGTAATAGAGCCGAAACGCCTCTGCTATGTCTTTGGTCTGGGAAACCTTTGCACTATTGCGAGTCAGAATCTCGGGGATAAAGGAGCGTTCCTGTGAGTTCGCAGAGCCCGAGCCAGAATTTTCCCTCACTTGTCTCCGTATTCATAGAAAGTATTTCTACATCTAATGAGCGCATTTTTTGCTTTAAACAAGTAAAGGGACTGTAGGCGGATCCTTAGAGCCGTCAGTTCCCCCAAGGCTCCGGCCGCCAGGGTGCGTTTATGGAGAGTCTCTAGAGCATGGATTTTGGCAAGTATGTCGGTAATCTGGGCCTGTCTAGCAAGTTTAACGCGAGATTCGTGTTTGATAAGAACTCTCCTAATGTAAGCTTTGTGTGCCTCCCACAAAATCATGGGGGTACAATCTGGGGTGGCGTTGGTGGAAAAATAGGATTGTAGTTCAGAGCGCACCGATTGGGATATAGAGTCATTTTGCAAGAGTGATTCATTTAGTCGCCATGTCCAGGGGGGAGGTGGCGACTGGGATAAGTCTATGTCCAGTGAAATCGCTGCATGGTCAGAGAGGGAGATAGAGCCAATAGTTGCGGTTTGTAAACGTGGGAGATCATTATGTCTGACTAGGAACATGCCGATTCTGGAGTAGGACTGATGCGGGTTAGAGAAAAACGTGTAGTCCCTGTCAGTGGGATGAAGCAGGCGCCAAGCATCTGTCAGCTGGTGCAGTCGCAGGCATTTACGGACCCGTTTAAGTGCGGGGTAGGACATTCTGGAGGTGGACCTAGATGAGTCTATCAACGGTTCCAGTATGAAGTTAAAGTCCCCTCCTACTACCCACACCCCTTCTGCAAACAGTGAGAGACGTTCCAGTACCCGTTCCAAGTAGGAGATCTGGCGGGTATTGGGGAGATATAGATTGGCAAAGGTGCAAGGTTGACCGCCCAAGGTCCCCTTGATAAAAAGGGCCCGCCCCTCCGGGCACGCCCACGTGTCTACTTGCTTCCAGTCGGAGTTACGATGGAGCAGATGTAGGTCAGGAGGGGGGTGGCGAAGACAAAAAGCTAAGGGAGGACAATTCCTCAATACGAACTGCACCAGTAGGGTACCTTTGGTGCGTTCAGGGCCTAATTGGGGGAATAGGCTTAAGGCAAAGGTCACGGAGCTATAGGGGAGCCCCGGGTAACGACTTTCGATACAACTGAATAACATAACATATAACAGCATCGAAAATTTAGCATAACATAACATCTAATCTAAAGGCATCAAATGAACATCTGGTAAGGTGCGGGATCGTACAATGAGGATCATAGCAGTGTGCACAGTATACCGAAATAATGACATAGACTCTCTGTCACTCTATTACCGCCCCTCTGTGGACTCCACCCCCGAGGCCCTGGGATTATATTACTATTACTACCCATTACGGACTAGTGAGTATACACATCATATCGAGCCTTACAAGGGGGAGGTCCCCTCAGGAAACTCCCCCCAGTCTATAGCGGTAAGGAGCCCAAAAAGGGGGGGCCAAAGAGACAATGTAGGGGACTCCTGCGGGCAGTAAGCACACATCAACACATTAGTAGAAAAGATTTGTGAGGTGGGTACCCTCCCATTCCGCCCCCCCACTAGGCGGGGGAGGAGGGATGGGGGGGGCCCTGTTACCGGAGGGTCCAGGCAGGGCATCATCTGGAGGACTCCGCGGTGGTGTGGAATCTTGGGGTAGTCCATTGCGTTCGGTCCAACGTCTACATCCCGCATACCCTAAATAGAGCAAAGCAGAAGAAAGTACTTGAGGTGCAACAGGGTATAGTTCGTCAGTAGGGGGTAGATGCCTAAGTAGTAATCCGGTTCAGGAACGTTACTGTGGCAGGAAGGGTCAGACCTCACGTGCAGTCTGGGGCCCCGAGGGGGGTCCAGGTCTGCGAGTCACGTTACGAGGACCGTCAGGTGTTCCACGAGAGGGGTGAGGACGGTTAGGAGCAGCAATCCGGGAGGGACCAACTCGGTTACGTGTCCGGGGGCCCATCGGCTCCAAAGATGGGCGAAGCCAGTCCGGTATTGCGATCCGCTCGGTTTCCAAAAAGGCAAACATAGCAGGTAGATCCGCAGGGGTCTTTAGTGTGAACGTCAGATCCTGTTTCTTAACCAGCAGGTGAAACGGGAAGCCCCACCTATAGGTGGCTCCTGAGCGCCGCACAGCATCTAGTAGCGGCTTCAGCAGACGCCTCATGAGAAGGGTACGTCTGGAGAGGTCCGGGAAAAGTTGGATAGTCGCCCCATCAAAGTCCAACGTCCCTTTATGATCCCTTTCCCTTGCATGATGTTGTCTTTGACAGCGAAGAAATGAATTCTGCATACCACGTCTCTTGGCCTATTCGGGTCCTGTGGTCTAGGGCCCAAAGATCTGTGTGCCCTGTCAATCTCTATGGGTGTGCCCGGGGGGTTGTCTAGGTACAGATTAAAGATGTCTCGGACAGTGGCCCGGAGGTCCGAGGGGCCCGTAGATTCAGGGAGACCTCGTATGCGCACATTATTCCGCCTGCCCCGGTTATCCAAGTCATCTAGATGTAGGATAGTGTCGGAAAGCTGTTGTTGAGAAGCGGACTG
>NW_017309149.1:0-18195 GCF_000935625.1 Nanorana parkeri | reverse complement strand
TTGCATGATGTTGTCTTTGACAGCGAAGAAATGAATTCTGCATACCACGTCTCTTGGCCTATTCGGGTCCTGTGGTCTAGGGCCCAAAGATCTGTGTGCCCTGTCAATCTCTATGGGTGTGCCCGGGGGGTTGTCTAGGTACAGATTAAAGATGTCTCGGACAGTGGCCCGGAGGTCCGAGGGGCCCGTAGATTCAGGGAGACCTCGTATGCGCACATTATTCCGCCTGCCCCGGTTATCCAAGTCATCTAGATGTAGGATAGTGTCGGAAAGCTGTTGTTGAGAAGCGGACTGGGCAGTTTCTCGGGCAGCTACCCTATTAAGGAGGTCAGACTGCGTTTTTTCCACAGAGGCCACCTGGGAGGTAATGGAGGTGAGTTCTTGTTTAACTTCGGCCAAGTCTTGCTTGTAAGCAGTTTCAATGCGAGCAGCAAAGGAATCAAAGTCCGCTTTAGTAGGGAAGGTGGACGCCAGGTCGGCTTTAGTGGGAAGTGCGCTAATGAGACGCCTAAGGTCGTTATTCAGGATCTCAGGGGAGTGTGGTAGTTCAGGGGCCACCACCGTGGGATCTTGTTGTAATGGCAAGGTGGGATCTGAGCCCCAAGAACCCATAGAGTCATTGGTGGTGTCCGTGACTGGGGGGACAGACCAATCCATCAGTCCCCTTGATGTGGAGGGCAGTTGTGGCATTTGTGGAGTCGGTTCCTGATGCGGTCGGGGGGGGAGAGCCATATGGAGCCCCTTACCTCCAGTGAGTGGCAGAGAAGTCCAGCCTCCAGTCAGGTCCCGGGGCTCCGTTTCAGCAGGGCCGCTGACATCATCACGGCCTGAGGATCGAGGCCGCCGCTCAGCATTGGGCCGTCCTGGCGTGTCCAGCCATGCTGGGGAGGCATCCGGCGACTGATCAGCCCGGTCCCCCCGCCTCTCTTCCACTCGTCGAGCCGGACGGTCCCCACATCGGTCGGGGAGGAGGAGTCCGCATCGGAGAGGGCCGTCCCCAAATCTAGGCCGGTCGGCGTGGAGGCTTCGCGTGCACCGGTAGGCCGCAGGCGCACACGAGGGGGTCGTTCATCAGAGGGGTGTCCTGGAGACACGAACAGCCTCTTAAAGGCAGTTTTGGGGGTAAAATGGGACCCCTTCCCTTTCGTCTTCTTCCCCATGGTGTCAGGTACGTGATGGTGATGGCTGATATAGCCGTTTGGCGAAAGTCGGGCCGGGAGCTTCAGTGGAAACACAGCTCACACGGCCATTGCCAAGCCACGCCCCCCTTCCTATTTTATTTGTACAATTTTATTTATTTATTTCCCCAAAAGGTTTATGAAATGTACTGTTCCAGCATGATGCTTAGTTGTATGGGTGCTAAATTATATGAATATAGCAACTCCGGATTTGGGTTTAACCTTTCCTTCATTTCTGAATGCTGAAGTGATGTATCACTGGTGGTCTGTGTTCTAATCATAGATTATATTGTGTATCACTGGCATACCATCACCTCTTATTTAAATTACATTTAGATAGAGTAATGTTTTGGATCTCTACACAAGCTGCTTCATCAAGCAACAGTGACTATTTTTGCCTGATGAAGGAGCTGGTGCAGAGTTCTGAAACATTGTGGTACCTCTGTGAAGAATACATTGAATTTTGATAGTTTATGATGTGTCAGTGATACATGTTATCATCTATGAAAATCAACCATAAAAGGCATACATCGTGTAATGTCTCATGGATAGGTCTTTAAAACAGAAGTACAACAGAAGCGCTTTCATGTTCAACTGCTTTTCTGTTCTAGAAGAACACAACCATAGTATCTATATAAATTCTTAAGTCAAAATAAGTTAGCTCTTGTAATGGAGTGTAAAGTGTTCAAAATCAGCTCTGTTCACAGAATAAAATGCTTTTTGAATGGACAAGGAGAGAAGAGGTGGTCGATAAATTACAGAATTGTTTTACTGCATGAGAGTTGCAGCTATCATAGCAGCCAGGCCTTTGGTCACTGAAGAAAGTGTCATTGTCATTTGTATCTTTGCAAACAAAAAATCTTCTTACATTTGGGTTCTTGTCTGTCTCAAAATCCTATAAAAATAATAGTGCTCTGACAAACACGTATGTCTACAGGGTTTTATATTACAGTCTAAAATAAAAGGTTATATGGCACATTTAACAAGTGCCTATCAGTTGCAAATCAAGAGAGGGACGACCACATGATACCATTTGGTTTGGCTGGTTTATGCAAGTAAATCACATAAAATAAATTACATGGTTCTGCCAAAACTAGAAAAATCAACCTGGATGGTTGAGGATGTTATTTACCTCCTCCTCCCCAATTGCAGCCATTACCTCTGACTCAAAAGGGAGGAGACCTCCTTCTGGCCACCTCGAGCCAGACACTGTTTATGTACTAAGTGAGCAGTCACAGATTACATAATAAATAATACTCCAATTATAATATACAGATTACATGAACAAATCTTACTAGTCTGGTAAATGCATTGTAAAATTCAAATATATTGACCTAGATTTGACAAAATTATTAATGTGTCAATTTGCATTGACCTTAATAACATGGCATCAATTTGCTCTAAATGTAGATTTAGCGGATATTCCTGTTGATAAATAAGTGGGGCCCTACTGTTTGGCAAATAATTTTTTTAAATAGTTTCTATCTCATGTGTAATGATTTTTTTTCCGACACGTTTTTCAACAAATATTCCACAGCATGATAAGCCACACAACACACAATTATTTGTTTCAAATATCAAAATCATTAAAAATAAACAGCCCTGTCAGTAACATACTTGTTCCCCAAATCTATAACAGCTAATTGTCCTTACTAGCTTAATCTGCATATAAAGGTAGCTTATGAAAGTGCACCCCCCCCCCTTCCATGAGCTGTGAACTACTTTAGCAATCAAGGTTACAGGTCTTTTTCTTTTTGCTCCCCTTCCTGCTGAAATGCCCAAAGTGGACAACTCTTCTGCCTAACCTTTGTTCGAGATCTGAAGATACTTGTGAGAGCACTTGATTTAAGAAGAAACAGTACAAATTAATTCATTTAGATTTTTCTAGGGTACAAAATATGAAAACATTATTAATTAGGGATGCACCAATACCGATACTAGTATCGGTGCCAAGTATTTGGGCGAGTAGTCGTACTCGCCCAAATGCTCAGATACTTACCCTGATACCAGAACCTCTGGTCAGAGGGAGATTTCCTCTGACTGGCAGTGCCTTGAGGGAACATGGAGTCGGCTTCACAGCCAATCAGGGTTTCTGATTGGCCAGGCTGATTCTGTGCAGCGTGTCGTTACCTACTGCCCAGCTTCTTGATTATCTGGGAAGCTGGCTCCATGCCAGCTGAAGTACCGGTATTATTATTTGATATCGGCAAGTACCGAAAGATAAATATCAGTACTCATACCCAATATTAAAAAATTGTATCGGTGCATTCCTATTATTAATTATAAACGCATGTTAAAACAATTAGAAGATAATTATATTTAAAGCCTAATAATCTTTTTTCTAAAGGGTGCTCTACTCCTGAATCTGGTTGGACACCTCTGTGACAAAGGCCGCTATCACTACACACGTAGCCTGCTTCAAGGTGGGGTCGGTGGACATAGTCCTCCCACCACACAGGTCCATCCAAGTAGCGAAGTGTCCCTCCCCAGGACCTGGCTCTCTATTTCAGCCTAATGAAGGTTCTTTTTTTGGCTTGACTCCAGCTGCATCCCCTCTTTCTCCTGAGCCCTATGCCTGGCTCCTTTCAGAAAGAGCCAGAGGCAGAATCAGGACCCCCCATATTTGTTTCAGCAGCAGCCTGTTCACAGGACAATGTCAACAGGGAGTAATACACAGGAACTACTCAATTCAGCTCTGTCTGCATCATTCATCCCAAATACAAATTAATGAGTGATTTCTGTCCGTGAAATGCTCTAACACCATTTGTGGACCTGGGACCATTATAGTCTACAACAGTACTGGATGCAAACTCCAAAGCTAAAACCCATTCCTGAACATTTGATTAGAAATGAAAACCAAATGAGGAACATTCAATCTTAAGAGATAATCCATTTGAGAACATTTGATCATATCAGAACAGTAACCGATACAAGGAAATTCGATCACACTATTATGAACAGGATTCACCATAATTTCAGCATTACACAATAGAAGTATCAATGTACACTACTATTCAAGAACATTTGATCATAATAAATTGAAATGGAAAAGGTGAGCAGTCAGTGGCGTAACAATCGCCATATCAAACCCAGGCGGCCACCATGGTGCCCGGGGCACAGTGGGGCACAGGGAGGCCCGGCCAGATGCTGTGCGGACTGCCTGGGTCGCTATGGCATCCTCTACTGCTGGCTGTCACTGGCGGCTCTGAAGAAGAATGCTGTTCAGATCACTGACCGTAATCTGTGAAGCAGCGCAATCGTCTCCAGAGCCGCTGCTGAGTCAATGAGAGCCAGCAGCGGCGGTGGAGGAGGCCGGACCCGGCAGTGGAGGAGGAGGCGGGGCCCGTGGTTGACAGCAGGGGAGGAGGCGGAGCCCGGTGACGGAGGAGGAGGCGGGGCCCATCAGCGAGCGTGGAGGAAGAGGAGGAGGAGGTAAGGAGTGCGACCAGCCCACCTGAGGGGGACCCTGCAGAGCCCACCAAAATTTTGCTATGGGGCCCCGTGATTTCTAGTTACGCCCCTGTGAGCAGTCATGATATTCTAATCACATTTGATGTGCTAATAACTGAACATCATCCACAATATTGCTGTTATTGCAGGCACTAACAAATTTGCTACATAGAGCGTAACATACACGGTACAGTCTGTCAAATCTGTGTTCAGTCGCGTAGATTGCTTTCAAACATATGATATGAGCACTAAAGCATAGCATAATTGATTATTTGTCTTGCCAAGATTAGCTTACACACATTCTGCAATTTAAAAAAATATATTATTTAAATTTGTTATCACTTTAACTACATACAAGTTCATTACTTTAATACATTACATCAATGTATTATATGTATAACTACATAAACTAGGGATGCACCACTACCGATACTAGTATTGTAGTAATGCTCCAATACCTGCCCTGATGCCAGAACTACCGGTCAGAGGGAGATTTCCTCTGACCAGCAGTGCCGTGAGGGAGCATGAAGCTGGCTTCCCAGTAAATCAGGAAGCTGGGCGCGGCTAATGACACACCGTCCAGCTTCCTGATTGGCCAGGAAGCTGGCTCAATGCTGTTTGGTTGGCTCCATGCTGATTGGACGGCTTCCCAGTCAATCAGCATCAAGCCGGCCAAACAGCATGGACCTGCCTCCCAGCTTCCCGATAGGCCAGGAAGCCGACTCCATGCTGATTGGCTGGAAGCCATTTTTCGGGCAAATCAGCTTCTAGCCGGCCATACAGCATGGAACCGGCTTCCAGACCAATCAGAAAGCCGGGAGGCGCGTAATGACCTGCCTACCATCTTCCTGGTTGGCCAAACAGCCAGCTTTAATGCTGATTGGCAGAAAAGCTGGCTTCCTGGCCAATCAGTATAGAGACGGCCAGTATCGGTGCATCCCTACTAGAAATCAAACATTACTTAAATATATATATATATATATATATACTGTATATATATACACAAAAAACATTGCACAGCAATAGAAATGTATGCCTGTAGATAGTTCTCTCTGTATCTAAATTTTGCCAATGTTGCCCAGCAATAACTGATCCATGCATAGAATCCTGCCTCCGTGAGTTATACTGCTATGAAGGAAAGTTGTAAGGTTGGAGCAAACATCACCGACCCACATGGCCAAAATTGAAATTGACATATCTGTGCAGTGAATGGATGACTAAGGGGTTAACCAACACATGGCTCAGCTATATTTACTTATAATTCTCCTCACCAAACTTTGGTCAGTTTGCAACAAAATGTTTTAGTGCTGCTTTGTTTTCAATGTAATATTTTATATTTCTGATCATTGGGCTAAGCTCATATAGCAGTATGTACAGTATGCTTAGGAATATTCCCAATGCTATTATATCATTTCTAGTTTCTCTACGGGCTTGGCTTGCCATTTTAAATTTTTAAAAAATTAAGTAATGCATATTTAATACAAAAGAATACATTAATTGAGCACCCCTAATAAAGAAGCCCCTGGTCAAGGGTCCTAAAAAACACTATTTGTCTCCATGTGTGTTCTGTGTCTCCCTCTGTCACACTGTTTCTTCTATATTTTAGAGATCTGTTCCCTGAGATATTCCACCGCCTCAACATTCTTCTGTATGGCAGAACTAAAGCTCTATTTGAAAACATAGACATGCAAAATATGTATTGGTCAGCTTGCTATTTAAATCCTAGCTAATTTTCCCATTCATTTACAACTGGCACTAAAGATTACCTTGATGGCTACATACTGAAAACCTTAACAACATAGATTAGTTATTTGAAACAGTGATTGTGATATTCCTAATACATTCATTGCAAGTGAACCAATCAGTGTAATTAGCAATACACGCACCTTTACAATACACCTTCAGTGACTGATTGCTGAATGTGCCTTAGCATAACATTATAGCTGAAAATCATGCACATTCAAAGTATATGAAATATGAAACCTACCAGATCAGAAGACGAGGACCTGACTTCAGACTCATCTGCAACAGCTTGGGGAAAAACATCAGCTGCATTGTCTAAAAATTAAATAATGTTAAAGTCATTTTTATTATTTTATAAAGCACAATGTTAAAATGTCTCACCTCTGTTATCTGTATGGTAATTGCCCATGGTTATCACCAGTATGTTATTTTGTAAAACTGTCTCCAAATCCTTTTTAAAATCTGCAAAGCTGGGATCTTTGGAGGGTCCTCCCCAGTCTGTATTGAAGCCCTACGATGCTAACAATATCTGCGGATTATGCTTCTGTAAAATGTCAAACATTGAAGTGCTTAATTAAAATACATGACATGTATTGACATTTTGGTTTTGCTCACAGTTTTATTGACATTCTCTTCACATATTTAAAATAATGCCCTCTGTGCCTGGATCTGTGCAAATATCAAAATTATGCTCATGTGCACAATCCCTTACTAAGTTTCTTTAAGTGCAGAATATGTGCAGGTTGATTAGACGCAGCTGCAATGGCTGTGCAAGACTCTGTTTTAGCAAACAGAGGATAACATTAGTAGACATGTATCGCAAGTGAAGTGTAGAGGTGCTGGAAGTTTCGCACCCCGGGTTATAGTATAGGAAAAATAGGATGTTTCCACAATGGGGGTGTGCAAGTACCCAGAGGGAGAAACGAAAAAGGGGGTTGGGAAGCGCAGCGCCAACACATCGGGGAGGTGCCAGGGAAGATCCTTTGAAGTATTTTGGGGCTGCGGTACCATCTCGTCAAAAGTTTATAACCTGTTTCTTGGGCTGAACTAGCAGTGGATATCTTGTGGGTAAAGAGAAATGCTTGTCGAATCTCTGCGTCCGTAAGATCAAGAGACAGATCACGTTCCCAGGCATTTACAAAGTATGGGCATGAGGTGGATTGTGTGGAGCATAGCAGACAGTATATTAGAGAGATGGTATGTGTAGGAGGATTAGGTGTCGTGCAGATGGTTTCAAACGGGGTGAGTGATCTGTGTAGGTTTGTTCGTGAGGTCAGGGATTGGTAAAAACTACTAAGTTGGAGGTATTGGAGCCATAAGCCCGGAGCCGTTCTGTCCGTGGGGAGAAGGTCATTCAGTGGTTTGAGACCAGTCGTTGAGAAAGCAGATAGTATGGGGGACGGTTTTGCTTTTTTCCATAGGAGGAAAGAAGAGGATATCTGTTTTTTTCCATAGGAGGAAAGAAGAGGATATCTTAACCCCATCATGGATTATCCATGATGGGGGTTAAGGGCCCCAGGTAGTGTGAAAATTTTCCGTCTTTGAGGAGAATGTCCCATATCTTTAGCAGGGGAGGTATGTAGAACGGTAGATGTGCTGAGCGTGGCCTGAGAGAGGGTAAGATCCAAGGTATGGAAAGCGGGGGGGGTAGGGGAGACGTGCAGTTCCAAAAGCACCCAAAGCTTGTGATCTGCCTGGACCAGGCGGTCAAGGATATGGGTAAAGAGAGTCGCTTTGTGGTACATTTTCAAGTCTGGTAAACCCATTCCACCCTCTCCTTTACGTCGGGTAAGGATGGAGTAGCTCAGTCTTGCAGGTTTATGGGCCCATATGTGCTTAAGAAGGGAAGTTTTTAGTTGTTTGAAAAAGGAAGCCAGGAGGGAGATGGGTACCGTTTGGAACAGGTAGAGGAAGCGGGGGAGAATATCCATTTTGAACAGGGACATGCGGCCCAACCAGGTATGTTTGAGAGAGCTCCAGTAACGAAGCTTGACAATGGTTTTTTGTAGTAAGGGTAGGTAGTTAAGTCTATAGAGATCTTCTAGGTTAGGCGGAATGAGGATCCCTAGGTATTTAATGTGGGACTGTTGCCAGGGAAACGGGAATTGAGATTTAAGTTGCAAGACTTCTAAAGGGGGAGGGAGATATTAAGAGCTTCCGTCTTTTGCAGATTTACTTTAAAGTGGCTAACTCTGCCAAACTTACGGAATTCTTCCAAAAGGGAGGGGAATCCAATTCTAGGCTTCTTAACGTACAAGAGTATGTCATCAGCATGTAGGCTCATTTTATGTTCGATATTAGCTATGGGTATACCTTGAATCGATGAATTTGATCTGATGGCCTCCGCCAGGTGTTCCATTGCAAGGACATATAAGTATGGAGAGAGGGGGCAGCCCTGACGGGTACCATTACGAATAGAAATGGAGTCCGAGAGGAGACCATTGACATGTACCCTAGCAGTGGGAGAGTGATATAGAGCTCTAATGTGGGAGAGGAGGGTAGGAGGGAGGCCAATCTGTTCAAGGGTAAGCAAAAGAAAATCCCCTTGTCCCCTGTCCCCCATGTTGTATATCATAGCAATGGAACATCTGGCAATTGCCCTTCGCCAGAACGGGAATATCTGGGGGATGAAAGTAAAAGAGAGCACTCATAAACTGAGTATATTTGCTGATGATGTACTCCTATATGTAACTAATCCAAGGCTGGCCTTCCCTTCGATATTGGAGGAGATTGAAAAATTTGGGAAGGTTAGTAACTACTGTATTAATGCAAGTAAATCACAATGCTTGGATATTAACCTACCAAGGGGAGAAAAAGAGATCCTAAGCACTAGCTTTTCCTTCATATGGGTACCAGAAGTGTTGAAATACCTAGGGGTGTACATCCCAGCTGACTTGGGGAAGCTATATTTGTTAAACTATGCTCCTTTGCTGGAGTCCACACGGATACGTCTGGGCGGGTGGGGAAACAACATTCTTGGCTTGGGAGGATGTCCATATTCAAAATGGACGTCCTCCCAAGATTCCTCTACATCTTTCAGACGGTGCCAGCGAGGATCCCCCGAACATTCTTTCGAAAACTGCAATCTATGCAGACACGATATGTATGGAATAAAATAGGAGCTCGCCTAAGATATGACATATTGACTAAAAGAAAATTGGATGGTGGGGGAGGATTGCCTCATATGGAAATATATTACCAAGCGGTGGGCCTGAGTAGATTGCTGGATTGGTTTACTAGGGGAAACCGGAAGTTGTGGGTGTCGGTGAACAGGCAGAGGTGGATATACCCCTGACATCTGTCCCGTGGATATCCCTAATTAAACGAGATAAAAGCTGGACTAGATCTCTGGTAATTTCTTCAACATTAAAAATATGGGATGTATTGGTAAGGAAATGTGAACTGTCAACATACATTGGCCCACAAACACCCATACTAGGGAACCCAGATTTCCCATTTGGCCTGAAGCATAGAAGATTCTTGATTTGGGAGACTACTTAGGTGTTAGGGTCTTAGTGTTATATGTCACTTATTCGTTTTAAGGGAGTAGGAATATGGAGGGAACTACACAAAATAATTGAGATGATCTTTACTATAGGTGTTATGTTAAGTGTGCGGGAATGAATTATGTTTGTTATTTGTATTTGTATGATATGTGAAATTTGAAAACTCAATAAATAAATATTTGGAACACAAAAGAAAATCCCAGTTGAGGCGATCAAAAGCCTTCTCGGCATCCACCGAGAGAAGGCATAGCGGTATCTTACGAGACTTGGCGTAATGTAGCAAGGTCAGAGTTTCAGGGTATTATCCCTCGCTTCGCGAAAGGGGATGAATCCTACCTGCTCACGATGTATAAGAGAAGGGATGTATCGGCCCAATCTGTTGGCAATAAGCTTGTCGAAGAGTTTCAGGTCGATGTTAATGAGTGATATTGGCCTGTAGCTAGAACATGTGGTGGGATCTTTGCCATCTTTTGGTATGAGGGGAGTGGTTTGAATATATTGGAGAATGTCCAGGGGTTTTGGGAGGGATGATGTAGAGGAAATCTTTTTGGTGAGATTATAGAGGTCCGAATAGTATGCGTGGAACGTTTTGGCTATGAGCTCTGGGTCATGGACCACACGGGAGGATGTGGACCTAATTTTAGGAATGAATGTTCGAGTACGTTTAGATCTAACGGAGCGGGATAGCATACGTCCACATTTATCTCCGTGTTCTGTGTATGTGTTTTTGGTGCAGATCAAAATAACTTTTTTATCTGCACCAAAAACGCAAATTCAGTCATTCCAATGGTCTGGAGTTGGTGTGAACAGGCCCTTGAACAGCAATATTGCTACCTTATGGAAAAGATTATTTTTCCATAATTAACTTAATTAACAAATTAAATCTGAACTCCAGCTAATACTTTTTAAGCAGTTACAGTAAAATCTTTTTTGGGAATAAAGGTTTTACAAAAATAAATAACAACTGACCATTGTAAGACCTCTTGACAGTGTTAAATGATTTGCCTCAACACGCTCTCTTCCACTTTTGATGGACAGCTTGGTCTGTTAAAGGAAGTTAAAAAAATAGACTTACTGGCCAGATTATTAGGTGAAAATAAAAGAAAAAAAGCCTAAAAACGAATACAGTCACTATATATTGAAGAACTGGTATACTGCAATATATTACATTTTTGATATGCTTCAAGTTTTTTTAGTAGGTAATTGTAAGCTCTCAAGGGCAGGGCCCTTCTTACCACTTTTGTCTTAACTTTTAATGTAACTGTAATGTCTCCCTTATATTGTAAAGCGCTGCTCAAACTGTTGGCGCTGTATAAATCCTGCTTAATAATAACAGGTAATCAAACTAATGGGACAATAGTTGGCTAAGTTGTTGTTACAGGATTGTTTTGCAAGCTATACATGGCTTAATTTTTCTTTGTTCAGCCATCAGCTGAACCCAGTTCAGTCCATTTATAGATGGCTCAGTTGATTTTTACGTGGTCCTTTTAGGGCTGTTCATGGCTTGAATTTTCACTGATGCCGCAGAATTTGCCAAAATGTAAGCCTTTTATGGCCAGCTTTAGTTGTTTAGGAGTGTTAAAGTAGTTTGAGACCTAGGGGGTGATTTACTAACCTAAACACACGCACGCACCAGGTGCGTGTGATTTTCACACAGCAAAACGTATTTATCAACCATAAAGTCTCTAAAAGCATATTTCCACTAATGCCATATATGGAAAAATCATGCACATGATGCATATATAATGCTGCTTCACAGTTTAGACAAAAATGGTTAGCTCATGCATTTCCATTCCTGCATTCATCAACGCAAGCAACACAACATAGAGCTAATTTACACAACATCACCTTGCAATTCATGCAGGGCTTTGCACAACACACCTGCTGGGTGTGTACACACTACAAAGGTGTTTAGATTCCACCCATAGATCATGCTGGGAGGGAACACACTACAGAGGTGTATACATGTTCGTGGTGTGTTTATAAGGTTAGTAAATCAACCCCCTAATGTCTTGTGTAATATCCAACACTGCTTCAAGTCAAATTTTTTCTGAAAACGAGCAAGTTTTATCATGATCCTACTCATGTATTCCTTATGGGTGTTCAAAAAAACACAGATTTGCTTCATCAGTCGCATTGTACTTGAATATATTTCTCTAGATCCTCTCTATTGAAAGCCAGAGGAGGGACTCACTTAAAATAGAAATGTAATATCCAGAGGACCAGAGATGTAATCATTTGTTTTGTAAATTCTTTATTCATACGGAAAGGACAAAAGAAGACTAAGCAAGGTCACTTTTGTGGACTAAATACAAGGTTAATAAAATAACATCAAGACATTAGCAACACGATTAAATCCTACAACATGATGATGTAGGGGGAAAGAAATACCCAGATCCCGCCCTTCCAAGACCAGACAAGTGTCCAAGTGACACCCTGCAGGTGGGTCACTTAAAGGAGAACTATGCGTGAGTGCTTTTAACTCACCTCATAGTTCTAGCTGATCTGTGACAATGAGACTATCACAGGTCGGCTCAGTAGATCGAGAAGTAAGTGAACACATACCAGCGTTCGCTCACCTCTCGATCCTGTCACAGCTCTCTGCTGTGACAGGGGAGGGGCTGGATTCCCCCTCTCCGCTACGACCCGCCAGCGCTGACTGGCGGATCGGACAGGGGAGGGGCTGGGTACAGCTGGCTCTGCCTCTAGATAGGCAGAGCCAGCTGTCACTCATGCAGCTGGGCGGATCCAGACATAATTGTTGGGATCCGCTTCAGCTGCGGCATCTCAGTATACCGCGAGCAGGAGCTCACGGTGTACTGTGGCGTCTCAGTATACCGCGAGCTGTAGCTCGCGGTATACTGAGCTTAGGGTGATGGGAGGACGCTACCGGAAAAGCTTTAACCCCATAGTTCTTCTTTATGTCCTCCCAGAGATTTTTTCATAAATAAATAAACACATAAATAACAGAAAGCACAAAAGGAAGCAAGATTCCTCCCTCCGTGCTGCCAAACAGACTTATTTTGCCACTCTCATTAAGACACTCTAATCCAGACCTCGTCAACTCTTTTCTACTTTTAACTCTCTACTATGCCCCCCACCTCCTCCACCCATTAACTCATTCACTGCCAAGGACCTCGCCATTCATTTAAAAAAACAAGATAGATGTAATTCGGGAAGAGATCTTTATTGTCCAGTCACCTTCCCCTATTAGCATACCAGACTCCACATCACATTTGTTATTTTTTTCTTTTGACTCCGTCACCACAGGAGGTTACAAAGCTTCTCTCTGACACCAGCCTCGCAACCTGCCCCCTGGACCCTATTCCCTCAACACTACTCCGGTCATCCTTTTGCTCTATCCCACTCTCTCTTACTCACATTTTCAATATTTCCCTCTCTACTGGCAATATTTCCCTCTCTACCAGGACACCAGAAAAGTGGCTTGCCAAGAACAGGTAGCATAGACAAGGGTAAGGGAGAAAGGCTCAGGCTATTCCTGATGAATATGACAGAGCCCCAGCAACCTTCTGTATGTGAACAAACAGGTTGGGAATCCTGGGGAACATCACAGTGAAGTGACACAGTGACATTCTATTCTATGATAATTAACATAGCCATTGTAAGAGAATTAAAATGAAGATAAATGTGACAGTGTCTTTACTGCATTGATCATCAGTTTAGGTATTGATCATCTAAGTGCATTTTTATAGCATAAAACATCTTAGTCCTAATTTTTATATTTAAGCCTGTTGGAAAAGCTTTTATAACTATTAATTGAATTTAATAGAATTTGTGTTGACATGTGCAGTATTTCACAGACTACTGTATAATCATTAAAGGTTGCCAGGAAATACACCATATTTGTGCCTCAAATATAACACTACCTGAGTTATCTGTTTCATTTCAGTTTAGTGACCATCGGTGTTTAGATCTTAAAGCCCATCTCCACTTTTGGCAACCTCCGTTGCCTTCCTGGTTTCTTCATCAGGCCTTACTATATTTTCTTATCAGTGAGCAGCCCTTGCTGTTGGACAGAACAAAACTCATGTAACTCATTAGTGCCTTTCTATCCAACAGTACACTGTGAGCCCAGGGTGTGTGATGACACATCCCCAGGGTGATGTCTTTATCATCCTGTGCTTACATAAAGGGTCTGAAGGACACTGGCTCTCATTCACCCTGAAAAGTGAGTGGTTGCAAGTGGACAGTGCTAGTAGGTTAGATGGCAGTAAAAGCCTCACTCAAGGCTGCTGTTAAACTTACACATGCAGTGGCGTCTCTCTCCTCACTGCAATAATTAAATGCTCATTTGTCTACTGTGGAAAGGAATAAGTACAAGCACTTAAATATTCCTTGCTTTCCTGCTTGCTCTCCTCCACCATCAAACGCACCTGCATGTGGAAGGGCCATCACCGAGCTCCTGAACAATGCAGAAGTGCTGGTACTGCTTTGTGCAGCATGACATAAGAGAGTTGCAACCAGCCAGACATCAAAGTTGAAAAAGGTAAGTATTTGTTCTTATTCCTCACCCCTAGCAAAATAAGCATTTAACCCATGTACTGGTGGGCATCACCAGCAACCCAGAGTAGGAATTTAGTATAGCTTGTTGAAAGCACTAATCAAAGTTGAAAGCACCTGATCGAATTATTAAGATATGAAAAGTGATGAGAGAGTTGTCATCTGTTTATAGTTTTTGTCTCTCTCAGCATGTTCACAGAAATGCCCATGAACACTTGGGAATGCGCATCACCGCAACACACAGGAACGTGATGCTCAGGTGTGAATGGGGACTAAAATTAAGGACACGTTCACACCAGCTGCATTGAGTTGTGTTGAGAAGCTAGATCAACACAGGCTTAATGCAAGTACACTGAGGAATCAATTGTCCTCTATGTAACATAGAAGTGTGTTGCTGTGTGTTGCATTAAAATGAAGCTGCCTGCATTTTTATGCAACACAATACACAACATTGCATTACAACACATGGCAGTGTGTCATAATCTGCAGTTGCACATAGAATAGTTCATCCCGCTACCTTCACCACCACTACACAACCCCTACCAGTGCATGTGCATTTAGTGTGGGCTGGTTTGAATGAGCACTTAATAATAATAATATTTTTAATAATAATAATTAATAAGTTAATTCATCTCTTCACGCTTATTGTCAATACTTTTTGATGTTGATTCATTAAGTATTTATGGATTAAGTCATCGCTTGCATTATTTCACGGACCAAGCAGGTCTAAATATTTTTTGGCCTATCACGTTTGCATTATTTCACGGACCGAGCAGGTCTAAATATTTTATGGCCTATCACTTCTAACATAATTCTGTTGTGATTGATTGAACATTTGTACTTTCACCACACAAATTATACACATACCCATTTATTGGTTGATTGGCACACAAAGTAAATTTATGATCGATTCATATACTTAGAAGGTTGATTTGATTACTTATACTGAGCACAACACACTTGCAATTCAATATCACTGCACATGCATGTTACATGCACCAAAACACATTTGCTAGTGGCAAAATAATTTTGCTTGTGAAACTGAATGCATAATGGATTTTAGGATTATAGGTGATAATGAACTTCCCCTCAGGATCATGGGAGGAGGAAGCTTCATGTTGCAAAATGCCCTATTGGAGCCTTATTATTCCTGATAATGTAAGTATGTATGTGCTGTGCTATCCTAAATAATGACACAAGTATAATATTGAATATGAACAAACCACAAAATTAAACACAAACAATATATAAATACAACCAATGTGACTGTCTACCAATGTTCTACTGAACCGAAGGGGTCCTGGGGCCGAAGCTAGCCGAAGGATTGGCCGAAGCTACGGCCAGATCCTTCGGCAGCTTCGTGAATAGACCCCTATGTGTTTTTTTAGTACAGACAGTGTGCACATCTAGTTTACAACTGATAATGAGATCTTCAAGCAAAGTGGACGTATTTTTGTAAATTTTAAATATACATTTTTTATTTTACATTTTGTTTAGGATATGCTATGTGAATGAGAACAGGTAATTAATATAAAGTAGGTATTATCCCAATTTGACTGCAAAAGTGGAAATACACAGCCCTCCCACATATATTTGTCAACCCATGTTCTTTTTGTTATAACTGAACACTTTTGAACTTATACATAACAGAAGGTGGTACATTTTATCATATAGACCCTACTATAAATTAATGTGTAAGAGTATTAGTCTAATATTCATTCATACCAAAGGCATACAAGTGACACACTGCAAAGTAAAACAATGTATTACTGTAATGCATTAGTTTATGCCACTTTCCAGAAAAAGTATGACGTTGTCAACTAATTGATATAAATAATTAACAAGCAGAAATGTATTGCAGGTTGTGGTACTATGTTAATAGACCAGGGGTAATAACTGAATGCAGAAAGCTTTAATTGCATAGCTGTATTTTGTCAAGTGCCAAGGTCACTAAAACAAAATTTTTACTGGAAGCAAAGCTGCAGATTTAACATTACCAAAACTATAAACATACAGAATCTCATGTACCAATGGGTTCTTAACAAGAACTAGAGTTATTCCCTACAGCCACCAATCAAATTTAAACTTTCAGGGCATAATTGGTCTCTTTCAGGGCATAATTGGTCTCCAAAGGGATGTCACTCTGATTTATAGTAAGAACACGTTGATGTATTGGAGCCACAGAGAAATTCCAAAAAAAACAGTAATGTAACTTAATTTACAACTTCGAAGGAAAAGAAAATGTTGTTCATAAAAAAATTAATTTTTTCTTGTTAGACTGATTTTTTTACCCCCACTACTGACTTACTGACTTAGGCCAGGTTCACACCTGGTCGATCCATGAACGTGCAGCAATCAAACACAAAACCACAGTGATGGCAGCACAGTCATGGAATCGCCCACCAGCGGTGTTCGCTATGGCAGTACCATTATTTTCTAATGACACCCCATTCACGCCAGGCAGATTGCACGGTTTCCTGCCGTGATTCTGCCCATGCAACCACACATTATTACGGTTGAAAAAACGCATGGTGCTAGTCACAAGAAAAGGTACATGTAGTTATTTGCAGCGATTGCCACACATATATAACCCCAATTAAATCAATAGGGCCGTGCGGCAACCGCTGTGTGCAACTGCGCACGATCGCGCGCTCCCAAAACACGCTTCCGGGGATCTCACAAGTTTGCACAAGCTCTGACCATGGCTTCTTTTGTCCTGTGTCTCTGTATGGAGGTGGCCATCTTGGTAGAAGAAGGGCTTTGCTTTCTCATGTCAGAGCCTCCAGCATGGAGAACAGTGAGCAGCACAGTAGTGCCATCAACAAATCTCTTGAGACTACCCATCAGAGGCAGCAAAACCTTAAAAAAAGAACTCCAGGATATGTTTTATTAACTCTTGCAGTGGGGCTACACCACACTGCAAGGGTTATGTGCTCATTTGTGTCTAGGTGCTAAAATAAAAAATATATACTCACCCAAAGCTCTGAGCTGGCCAGCTGTCACAGGTCCACGGACCCTCAAAAACATTGACAGACACAGACAACCACAGACACAATCTCACACACTCACAGACATTCTCACACACACTTATACACTCCAAAAAATATATTTTTTTCTTTTTTTTAAGATCCACCCAGTTTCCATACCTTATGAGAACTGGAGTAGATCTTTAACCTGGAATCCAGTGTGGGCTGCTGTGCTGTGAAGGAGCTTCGTCCAGCAATGTGCATTGCTTGTACAGCTCCCATGCACGCCCATAGAGGTGATGGGAGCCAGAATGTGACATCACTCCTGTCCAGGCACCTCTGCAGGACATGCGAGGGAGCTATAAGCAATGCACATATGGATAGAGCTCCCTAGTGGCCACACCCCAGGCCCACCCTACCTCAAGTTGACACTCGGCGCTGGGCAGCATATTTTGAATGGCTGCTCGGTGGGAGAACTTACAGTGCGGTGCTAGGGGAAGGCTCTCACCTAGAAAAGTGGAAGGCATGTGGTGACCCACTACACAAGGGTTCGCGACCCACTTTTGGGTCACAACCCACCAGTTGAGAACCAAGGATTTATGGGAACTTAGATTGCTGCAGAGGAAGGGGAGAGATGTTGGAAGGACTGGTCTAAGAAGAAGCCATCTCAGAGCTTCAGGTGAGTCTAACTTTGTTTTAACCTAGACACAAACAAGCACCTAACCCTTGCAGTGTGGGAGTAGCCCCACTGAAAAGATTAATTAAAAAAATCCTGGAGTTCTTTAACCTTCCTGGCGGTAATCCCGAGTCTGGCTCGGGGTGAATTTTCCA
>NW_017309148.1:90747-95620 GCF_000935625.1 Nanorana parkeri | reverse complement strand
AGTACATCGGCTAATCATGCCCACCACCTCTTCAGTCATATATTTGACTCGGGACTCTCCATTCCCAACCCTCCATCTCTTCACCACATCCGTTTTGTTGGGGCTCCGCCCCTCCATTGCTCCACATCTCATCACCGGCATCGGAAGCCGACAGCTTGTGGAGACAGACACGCCGGACCGTCAGGAGGCCCCAGTGTGCATCCGCCTCCCCTCCGGACCCACCCTCACCCCCCTTCGAGAAGGTAGGTGACAACGCCAAGGGACGCCGGAACACCTCGGCAGCTGCACTACCCACCCTCCAGCACCACGTCTCTCCCCAGCGTCGGAGCCTGCAGAGATCCAACAAGACAGTCACACCAGCACTCATTCAGAGCCCTGCACCCAGGCAGTACAGGAGCCCATCACCGTCGTCGAGTACACCCCCCCCCCCCCCCGCCTTCAAATTTTCCACACAGAAATTCCCCCCAAATTCCAGTCACATACGGGGGTAAAACTCTTTGAACTTTTAAATGTCACATTATTCTGTATTGCTGTGATTTGTAGTCCTCTATAGCTGATGTCATTCTGCATTGCTGGGAATTGTAGTTCTCTATAGCTGTTGGAATTCTTCATTGCTTTATAATGTATTGCTGGGATTTGTAGTACTCTATAGCTGATGTTGTTCTGCATTGCTGTATATTGGTATTGCTGGGATTTATAGTCCTCTATAGCCGATGGTATTCTGCATTGTTGTGTAATGTATTGCTTGGAATTGTAGTTCTCTATAGCTGGTGGTATTATTCTACATTGTTGTATAATGTGCTGAGATTTGTAGTCCCTCTACAGCTTGGAGTTAGTGGTAGAACTACCAGTGTTGCAGCAGTCGTATACTTGCACAGCACTGACGAGGCATCAATCCACTACCAGTGTTCTATAATTTTCCTCAACCGATAAATTTCTCTACCGCGTCTCTTCCAGGTGTGCATGTCATGAAAACAGCTGATTCGGATGACTCGGCCCCAATGGAGAGGAGTAAGGCCACAACCATGTAGGGAGCCCAGTAGGAGGAGAGCACCATCAACTAGCCAGTCACCCCTTTCATGGACTTACTAGGAGTCTATACATCTCCCGACCATTCACATTACTGTTACATGAATGGCAAAAGTGGCAGATGGGTTTAGTATAGCTGGTGCTTTGCAAAATGCGCAGCCAGCTTCCTCGCTACACTAAGGGCCTGTTCACATGCGATTAGGTCCTGATCAGGTCCTGATCAGCAGACGTGGAGCTGCTGATGCATTGCGTTCCAGCAACAACAAAAAAAAATTGTTTTTTTGTTTTGCTGGAGTGGGGCTGTTAGTATGTTAGCTGCAGCGCAGTGCGTTTTTGACGCGTTTGCGTTTCTGGACGTGACAAAATGTGACATGCAGTATTTTTTCTGTCGTAAGCACGTGAGAACTGGAGCCCATAAAACAAATAGGGATGCATTTTGAGTGCAGCAGCGTACGGAGCCGGTCAGCACACAAAACGGACGTCGTGTGAACAGGCCTTAATAGCGTATCTTCTCAGAAGCTGCACCCAGCACGCGCAAGCTTCTGACAGCGTGGGAGACGGGAGGCTGCACATGGTGGATCAGGTGAGTATTTGAAAAAAAAAATGTTTTATTTTATGTTCCCGGGGACATAATTTGTATGGGGATGCTCTCCTCAATCTGGGGGCTGTCCCCAGAAATCGGAGATGAATGTAGAGCTGCCACAACTAATCAACCAAGTCGATTATAATCGATGATTGAAAAAGTTCTCCAAGTTTTCAATCATCGATTATTGGTCTTTCGATTAGTTGGCCCTGTTCACGGCTCCACACACGCCGCACGCCGCACCTCCTCCCCGCCTCACGCTTGCTGCTGCTAGGCCCGCCCGCCGGCATCCACACTCCACACACCACACCTCCTCCCTGCCTCACACTCACCGCTCGCCTACATCCATGATCAGCACAGGGACGCGGGGAGAAGAAGTAAGGAGGAGCAGGCGTAAGGGGATGACAGCCGCCGACAGACAGGCCCGATCTCATTCTGCATTGATTGCTATATAATTTTACACTTTCCATTTCACTATCTTGCACTCCACACTTTTTTTTTTTTCTTCCACCGCTCCAAGCTTGCTCCTGTGATGGACTACAATCTCAATAAAAACTAGTAGTCCATCACTGGAGCCATTTTTTTAATCCCGATTAACCGGTTAATTGAACTTAATAATCGTCTAACTAATCGATTTTGAAAATAATCGTTAGCTGCAGATCTAGATAAATGATCACCCACTAACCACCAGGGAGCCCCCACTGGCCACAGTGGAGCCCCCACTACCCACCTGGGAGCTACCACAGAGCCACCACTGATTATTAGGGAGCCCCCACAGATCCCGCACTGGCCAGCAAAGAGCCCGCACTGACCACCTGACAGTCTGCATTGGCCACCTGAGAGCCTAATTAGGGAGCCTCCTCTGCTGCACCCACACGCACCCGTGAAACACTCTGGACCCCTGGTGAGAGCCCGGTCTCGCCGGTGGTATTATTCTACATTGTTGCTGTGCTGAGATTTGTAGTCTCTCTACAGCTTGGAGTTAGTGGCAGAACTACCAGGGTCGCAGCAGTCGTACACACGCACAGCACTGACGAGGCATCCGTCCACTACCAGTGTGCTATAATTGTCCTCAACCCATTAATTTCTCTACCGCGTCACTTCCAGGTGTGCATGTTATGAAGAAAGGGGGTCATGAAAACAGCTGATTCGGATGACTCGGCCCCACTGGAAGTGGCACAGTCAAGAAAATGTATAGAATCGAGAAATTATAGAACACTGACTTTGATACTGTCCGGCCCCTCCCACTAACCTCCCACAGCTCACAGCCCAGAAGCATGGACAGCCAGCGGCGGTCTACAGTGGGTGAGAGTGCCTAAGTCCCGGACATGGAGCGAAGTAAGGACCAGAACCATGTATGGAGCCCAGTGGGAGGAGAGCACCATCCCCTATCCAGTCACCCCTTTCATGGACTTACTAGGAGTCCATACATCTCCCGACCATTCACACTACTGTTACATGGATGGCAAAAGTGGCAGACGGGCAGGGAGAATGCGGGGAAGAGGCAGAGCGGGAGGGGGACCAAGTTGCTGCACCATGGGCCTCTGGGTTGAACTTGCCCCCTGGGCTAAAAGTTGCCAGTCAGCCCCTGCTCCTGTACCACTCAGAGTTATTCAAAGTTTTCATCCCCATATTCGTATATATCTTGCATTTATATTTTGTATTTATTTATTTGTATTTATTTGTATATATGTGTATTTATTTGTGCAATTAAAAATGATTTTTTACAGTCAAATGTCATATGTGTTGCATACCTAGAGTGACACTTTTAAAGCCCTATTTATCTCTTTTTTTGCTTCAATTATACCAGGGGTGTGGTGTCCTGTTTTCCCGGGTGGCTCAGAACCGCTTTTTGTATTCTATTGAGTGGCTGTGAACATATGTGTGGGTGAGAGGTCCGGTGTGACATGCGGCTCCACTCGGCATTCTTCTGCTGCTAAAATGGCTCCGACAGTCCTGTTCGCTTGCGGGCTGATTAGAAGGAGTAAGATCAGGTGAGGAGAGGAGGAAGTGCTCTGGCTCTACGGTTATATGGTCAGATGTAATCTAGTCAGCTGTGGAGGAAGATAGTGTGTCTGAACGGCAGACTGTCATACAAAGTGCCTAACTAGAACAGTGCAGACAGTTGATGGCCAAGACCCTGAGGGAAGAAAGTCACATGCTGAGTTCCTCTGAAGGCTCTGATTATCAGTGATTGGTTTATCACTGGAGGTGACCGATCCATCTGAACTCTATAGGCTGGCAGACGAGACTGGTGAGCAGTGGGGAAAAAAAACATAACACAAACAGAGAAATGACTAAAAAAAAAGATTTTATCCAAGATGGAGGTCATAGCGGGGGTCTTAAACAATCCCCCTGGACTTCTGCCAAAAAAAGCAAGGAAAAGCAAAAAGAGGTGGTAGCAAAATTGGAGAAATATGCCAGAGGATCATCAACAGGTATGGACTCCTCTCAAACAAATAAAAAAAAAAAGTATGGGGGACAAATCATTGTGTAAACCTGTTGAAGATGTTTCAGATGCAGAAGGAGGAGCAGTAGGGGAGACAGCGGATGGATTAGGTGGGCATTCACCTTTTGAATTATGCAGATTCTGAGGATCCCAAACTAAAGGAGGTGCTCTCAGCAGTACAAGCTTGTAACGTGTCCTTAACTTCATTAGCGGATCAAATACAAGCACTGCGACTAGATGTTTCTATTCTCAGAGAGGATACGCAAAAAATTAGAGAAAGGTTTAATGAAGCATAAGACAGAATTAGTAAACTGGAGGATATAAATATCTGTGTGTTGATCTTAAAATGACTATGCAAAAATTAGCTGCTTCTTCCCTTAAGCTTGAGGAAATGGAAAATAGATCAAGATGAAAAGATATCAGAATGGTGGGCATCCCCGAGTTTACCAAGGGGGTTAAATCCAGTAGCTTTCTCTGAGATATGGATAACAGAAATAACAGGAAGGGAGGGTTTATCTGCTATGTTCATGATTGAACGAGCACATAGAATTCCCTCATGCCTTCCATTACCAGGGAATCCTCCTAGGACTTTGTTGATCAGACTTTCTAACTTTAGGGACAAGAAAATAATCCTCCGAAAACTCTGTGAGCTGGGCACTGTATCTCTCTCCTGGGTCTAGAGTGATGTTTTTCCCTGACTTTTCATCCGAAGTTCAGAAGAAAAGGGCCCAGTATCAAAAGATGAAGAGGCAGTTGCGACAATTGAAAATACAGTACTCCATGATGTACCCAGCAAAATTTCTAAAGGAGGG
>NW_017309148.1:57564-90676 GCF_000935625.1 Nanorana parkeri | reverse complement strand
AGGGGGGGTTTTTTTTTTTTTTTGAATCGCCTGTGGCCGCAGATGCATAGGAAGGTCATGGCGCACCCGAGGGCAGGTCTTTCATTAGTACCCCTCCACCACCACAAACCAAACCATATTTCAATGCTCTGGACCCCTGTTTAGATTATCCCCTCCTGATCCACCACAGAGGTGAGGCTTCAAATCGCCTCATTCTCCAGTGCTGCTTTGTTAATTTAGGAGCCACCTCTGGGCTCACTTCTAATTTCCTGCCACTGCCCCTTCTAATCTGTCATGATGGAGAGACTTGAATGAAGTGATTCCAAGCCTCACCTCCATGGGGGATCAGGAGGCGTGCTGCTGCACTAAAAGGGAGCACAGAAGCGGGTCTAAAGACACTGATCCACCATGGAGGCCTGCAACGCAGCAATACAATATACAGCAATGCAGAATATCTCCAGGTATAGAGGACTAAAAATCGCACCAATACATTATACAGCAATCCAGATACCACAAGCTATAGAGGACTACAAATCCCAGCAATACATTATACAGCAATGCAGAATAATATGAAGCTACATAATCCATGTTCCGGGGTGATGTCTCCAGGGTCTCAGTACGGCTGTGCAGAGTTTTAGGAAGGCTGTGCAGGGTCTCAGGTAGGCTGTGGGGGTCTCCGGTGGGCTGTGTGGATTCATTCTTTATTTATTATTATTAATAATTTGTATCTTGTCTATTTTTATCTATTGTTTTTTTAAATCTACTTTTTATGAATTGTTTGTTTTTTTTTATTTATGTTATTTGTTTAAACTTTTTTCACTTCACTTTATTGCTATCACACAGGAGCTAACAAGCCCCTGTGTGATAGCATTTGGATGTGACAGGTTCTCTTGAACCTGTCACCTCCAATACAGGAGTTCCAGCACCGCCAACATTGCAAAACATTTCTACTGAATGTGGCTAACTATTACTAGAAACTGTTTGGTTTGTTACCATAGATCTGTTATGATGTTTGTCATAGTTAGCTATGACAAACCTTTGCTGATGTCATTACAAGTCCTTCCTAACCACTGCACAGTTTATGTGACAACTGTCCATTAAACTTAGCAACTCTACAGCAAGGTCTGTCTTGCAATTAAATATGTGTTATGGTGACATATTTACTGTGCATATGGAAATATCTGTGGGTCTATGGATATATATATAAGTAGTCAAGAGAACCTGTCAATGGAGAAAAAGGTAGGGTGCCTTGTGAGCCCTGATTGGGCAAAGCCTTGCACCTGACTTTGCCCAATCAGGGTCCAGTACTCTGTAAGAGCCATGATTGGACAAAGTCATGATGACGTTGCCCAATCACGGCTCACCTGTCAGATGCCGTACAACTGTAAACAGTTGGGCGGAGCTAGATGTCACCGCTAGCTTTGCCCAATTTTTCATATGTTGCCGGCATCTGTCAAAATGCCATTCTGCGGCAGGAGTACGTCTCGAGTGGGTGGGACAGCGGTCGTCGTTTTTTAAAATTATTTCTATTTATTTTTCATTGTTTTATTTTTTATTTCATCGAGTCGTTGTCCTCATGGACAATGCTGGATGTCGTGATTGACCCTGGATTACGTCTGGCCTCTTATTTACAATTTGATTTAACCCTTTAGTGAATTGGTAGGGGTACAAGTACCCCTTACTCATTTTACAAGGGTTTATTAAAGGGGTACCCTGATGTGAATATGCCCCCTGCCCGCACCCCCACAACCCCCAGGGCTTGTGGGGAAGAGACCCTAGTCCCCATCGGCATGGGGACAAGGTGCTTCTCCAGGGGCGATCTACCCACTCCAACACCTAGGGGATGCTTGTTGATCTCCAATACCTTGGTATTACTACCCTTGCCGCTGCCAATATAGGACACATTAATCCTTTTGCAACATGGAAACAGTGCCACCTTTGGTATCTCTGGCATGCTTGGTTATGGCATCCCGTTAGGTGCCCTGTTATTTCCAAAATAGATTTTCAATACGATCTTATCTGCTGGCAAGCCCACCAAATATGTAGCATTGTCCCCTCTTCCCTTCCACTTTTCCAACACAACTTAGAATTTTGTGGGTTCATCTTATATAGTGTTGATGAATACTCTATACCTACTAACCTTAACTTATACATTAGCCGCATGTGGGGAACTGTGTCAAACGCTTTTGCAAAGTCCAAGTATACTATATCCACAGCCATTCCTCTGTCCAATTTGTTACTCACTTCCTCATAAAAAGAAAGTAGGTTTGTTTGACAACTTCTGTCTTTTGTGAATTGTGCTGACTATCACTGATGATATTATTTTGCGCCAATCCATCGGTACCAAGCCAGTCGTTAGAGAGTCTCTAAAAATTAGATACAATGGCTTTGAAATTACACAGCTCAATTCTTTGAGGACACGTGGGTGCAAGCCATCTGGTCCAGGTGCTTTATTCACCACCTTAATTTTGTCTATCCGTTTCTGGACCATATCAATAGTCAGCCATTGTGGTTCGGTAGAGGGTATGGCACTGCTATCCCCATTATGGACTTGAGCTATATCATGTTCCTTGGTGTGCACAGAGCTGAAAAAAGTATTTAATAGATTTGCCTTCTCATTGTCCCCAGTTACCAACTCTGAGTTATCTTTTAAGGGGCCAACATGCTCTGACCTGATTTTTTTTTAGTATTAATATATTTAAACAATTTTTTGTGGTTAATCTTGCAATCTTTTGCAACCTGTCGCTCGTTTTGAATATTTGCCAGGTTTATTTCCTTTTTACATATTTTATTATATTCTTTGTAGCTTTCAAATGACGACGGTGTTCCTTCATTTTTATATTGTTTAAACCCCCTTTTCTTATTGTTTATGGCTTTTTTTAACATTGGATGTCAGCCATGTGGGTTTTACTTTTAGCCTTTTAAACTTACTGCTTACTGGAATATATTTTGCCAAATGGTTGCAAACAATTGTTTTGAAGCATTCCCATTTTTGTTCAGTGTTTTTCGATGAAAATATTCCCTCCCACTCTAAGTCTTTAAGAGCAGCCTTCATCATGGGAAAATTTGCTCTCCTGAAGTTAAGTGTTTTTTATTTTTCCAGTATATCTAGTTTGATTTCCCTCCCCCCCTCCATTATAGCCCAACCCCTGTTTGACATATCTGCCCCATTATATTCCATCTTTCCCTCCCCCCTTGATCCTAGTTTAAGCACAGCAGCCCCCCTTCCATTTAGGTGCAGACCATCTTTAGGATATAGGTTGTACCCCAATGAAAAGTCGGCCCAGTGCTCTAGAAACCCAAAGCCTTCCCTCCTACACCAGGTCTTCAGCCATGCATTTAGTTATCTAAGCTCCCGCTGTCTGTCCTGCGTTGCGCATGGCACAGGCAATATTCTAGAGAATATTACCTTGGAGGTCCTTCCCTTCAGCTTGCAACCTAGTTCTTTACATTGATTTTTAAGGATCCTCCATCTTCCATATATTGTTCGTCCCAACATGGACCAAGACAGCTGGGGGATGCCCAGTCCCTCCCAGTAATTTGTCCACCCGGTCCACAACATGCTGAACTCTGGCACCAGGGAGACAGCAAAGCATCCGGTTGAGGGGATCCAGGCGACAAACTATTCTATCAGTCCTCCGAATTATAGAATCCCCTATTACCACAACCTGTCTAGGTCTTCCTGCAATACCCTCACCACCCGGACTAGATGTGCTGATCTCCCAGCTGTTAGGGGTAGCAGTGACATCTAGGGCTGCCAATTCTGAGCCTGAGACCCACACATCTTCACCCAACTTAGCAAATTTGTTTTGGTGCACAAACACAGGATTGGCCTTCCTCTTCTGTGAGCCCCTGCCACTCCCTCTAGCTACAGTAACCCAGCTTCCTACCTGATCATCCTCACTTACCCCTCCACATCAACCCCATTAACTGCCTGCTCAGTGATCAGCAGACTCCTCTCAAGGTGTTGCATTCCGCTCTTCCAGATCTCTAATCTGAGCTTCCAGAAGTGCAATCTGCTCACATCTGTCACAGCGGTATTCACCTTGGAGCTGTGGCTCAATTTGTGCATACACGTGGCACAGTGTGCACTGAACAAACCCTTCAACCATGCTAACAACTATGATCCCAGTTGCAATATTTATAAAATTGATATGAAAATAAAGATGTTGCTTACAGGTTAAACTTCAAATGCCAATTTTTTAACGCCACTTAGCTTACAGGCACTTTGTTCCCAAGCCCTGTGTGAGCAAGCTCAAAATGAGTGGTGCACTAGATTATAATACACCTGCTCAATGAGAGACACCTGAGATCAATTAACCCCTCCCCCTACCTAGAGCACTGCAAACCTGAGTGGAAAAAAGGGAACAGTTTAAAAACTGACAGAAAAGGAAAAAGTGTTTTTAAATACTAAAAAAGGGTCTAAAAAAGGAAGGAAGCAGAGACAACAAGTATTCCAAAAATCAAGCACTCAGCACTTAATATATCCCAAACAGCTCAAATCTAATTTTTTAACGCCACTTAGCTCACAGGCACTTTGTTCCCAAGCCCTGTGTGAGCAAAGATAGTCTATTCGGCTATAAGAAGAATGTGTCAGTAAATGACATGTGTAGTCCCTTACCTTGGGATGTAGCAAGCGCCATATAACTACTAGTTGCATGCAATGTAGGCAATGTTTTAATCTATTAAGCTGGGCATGGGGAATATGGACTGTTCCTTTCAAAGTGTCTATTTTGGGATCCATTGTCAGATTAAAATCCCCCCAATACTAAAATTCCTTCCATGAAATTGCTCAATTGGTTAAGTATCTTAACGAATTGGTCGCTGGGGCATGCTGTTGAGCAATGTCGAACAGTCTTTTGTATGCCTGTTCCAGCTCCCATTCTTGTGTGACTAAAAAGTCCAAATCGGCCCTCAATCCGAGTTCACTGAGGAGTTCCGAGTTCACTGGGGAGTTCCAACTCCCTAAAATCACGTATGTCCTCCCACCTCCACTCCTGTGCACTCCCAAATTGTGGATCCTCCTGGAGCGCCTCAAATATAAGTCCCGGGCCGCCGAAGTCATAGCCCTCTGTGGGAACATTGTTCTCCAGCCATGGACACAATTGGGTGACATACCACTGCAGTGCCCGGGAACCCATCATCCAGCATCAGTTCAGTTTGGAGCAGCCAATCCATCTCCGACAGCCATTGCTCCTGGGGCTGCTCTCCCAGGAAAGGTACACGCAAGTCCCATTGCAGCCAGTATCGTTCCTTGGATGTAGGGAGGACCTTGCCACAATAGTGCTGCTGCAGTTGAAGAGTCTCCCTCCAGATCTCCCGGCGCAAAGCATCTCTCCTTCCCAGCATATCCTGGGCAGAACCAGGATTGTCGAGCTGGGCCAGCGCTTCCATGGCCGTAGGCAACTGTGGCTCTTCTCCTATGTCAGCAGCAAACTTGGTCCCGGTGGTGGTTTGAATGTCTCCTTAGGCAAGGAAGAGCATCCCACCGCTTGCCACCAATGTGACGGACCCCCGTACTCAGGATGAGTATGTCCGCCGCTGTCTTCTTCCTTGCTGAGGAGATATTGCAACCTGATGATCTGTAGCTCCCCGTTTCCCCAGTCACTAGCCAAGGCTTGAGTGTAGGGTAAACAAACTCTGATTTATTGAGCAACTGCACAAACTTATATACAGCAAGTGATGAAATCAGAATATAATCCCATCACATCCACCCTCCCCTCTCAGACCATCGGTCTGTTCAACACCACAGGTGTCCACCTGCTAACGAACTCCAGACAGCCATAGTAGCAGCCTGGCCAGAATGTCATTGTTCTGAGCTCCCTCAGAGAACAATGGGAGATAACGAGGGATGGTGCTGATACTCTTTCCATAACCAGGTCACACAGCATAACGCACTCAAACATAACCCAACACCAATACACATTTAACTTATAAACTGATCACCGTGTCGTCACAAATACCATCATTTGACCTTTGTTGGGTAAATACATTTTGGCAACCATGTACTGCTTATCATAAATTCTACACTTCACAAAGAGGCCCTCCTCATCCCTTTATTACCTGGATATCTGTTATCGGTAATGATGTACGAAAACCTATAGCCACCCTTCGCAAATTACTCTGTGTATAATTACTTATGAACCATTTGAGGTATTATCCAGTGGACATTTTAGGAATCGCTGAGCTTTTGAAATGTGTTTCTTGTAAATAAAGCACTCCTACTCGTTGGGTATGCATACCATATGTTACATGGGAGCGTTTCTGTGGAAAATTAAGGCCCCTAACATTCAGTGAACCAAACTTGATATTATTCATTATAACCTCCTAATCGCTAATCTTCTCTCCTGAACCACCATGTTCTCCATTCTTTCTTACATAAAATTATTTTCACTTACATTCCTTTATAGCCCCACCCCCCCATCATACACCAACTCATTCTCTCCAGGATAGAATATCGCTTCCATTGCTTCCACTCTATTATGCAAAGTGTGCAAGTCCAGTCTCAATTCAGTCATACCTGCCCTGTGTAATTCCTCCAATCGTTTGAACCCCTGCTCCAAATCCTCCTTTGTTGGGAGAGCATTCAGGTACTTCTCCAGTGTTTCCAGCGCCATCTCTTCCATCTCCTTCACTATGGGCTGCTGGGCTCTGCTATCTCTATCTCTCCTCTCGCCCAGCACTCGTGTACATTGAGGTGAGGCACGTTCCGTTCATCGCATTCCTCGCCGCTGTCCTGTCCTGCCAGTTCGCCTCTTCCCACTCACCACTCGTTGGTAAGTTGGCGGGGGAAGTAGCGCTCGACCTCTGTCGTTTCCAGCCAGGGGACAGGGGAGCGCTCCGCCAGCTTTATGGAAGGTGTCCCGATGTCCACTGCCAGATCAACTGGATTAGGTACCTAGAGATCTTTCTTTCTCTTTTTACTTGTTTTCCCCATCTCGTTTTCGAATCGGAGACTGTCCAAGGCTCTCTGGAGACAGAGACTATAGGCCTGGACACCTATTGCATACTTCTTTCAAGGTGAGGTGTGGAAGCTTCAAACAAGCATGTCCTTATTGCACCATTGCTAAGCCCCTCCCCTCCACCCCTGCAGGGCACCTTTATTTTGATTACTGTGTTCATGGTCAGGGCCAGCCTTTGGGGTGTGCGAGCTTTGGGGCCGCACAGTATGCCATGGCAATAGGGGTGCCAGGTGGCCGACACAGCTCGCTATGACATAAGCTGCAGGCAGGGCTGGATTCCCCACAAAGTCACTGAGTCCATGGCCAAGTCGGGGTGACAGGGATTAGAGGGGCAGTGTGACGGACTCCCTGGCACCCCGACTGAGCACCTCCTGTCAGTGATATGGCTTCCCAAATGGAACGTATTCCAAACCCTGTTACCATTACCTCAAGAATCAGGCAGCACTCATTTTGAGGTGAGCAGAATGACACAAGCCTTTATTAACACCAAGCATTTGAGTTTTATAGAAAGAAGCCCACCCCCTCCGGTCTAGAACGAACCGGTATCAACCACTTTGTGGGAGGCTGCTTTGTCCCAATACACACTTCATGGCACAGAGTCTAACAATGGGCTGATTAGTTTAACAGATAGGTGTGGATGGGGGATGGGAGGATAAACAAAGAGACATACACACAGTGCCTTCCCCAGCATTAGCAATACACAGCCTGGATTTGTCACAGGCAGCACAGCCTGCAGCTTCTCTTCGGAACCCTGCTGCTCTCCCCGCCTGTATGGGCTGAGGAGAAATGGAGAGCTGAAGCCGGCAGAGGGAGCACTGTCATCAGGATGGACGAGCGGGTTGAAGATTGCAGAGCCGCCGGCTGTCAAATCTAGGATGGTCTGATAGACAAATATTCTCATAGACAAATAGAAATAGGACTATAATGTATAGATATTAGTGAATATAACATGCTGTGATCTGAACTGCAGAATGAATGGACGAGAGTGGTTATTGTCCTTGACCCCCTATTGTGCTCCCGAGTGGAGTTTATATATGTGTTTTTTTTTTTGTTTTTTTTTCTTTTTTGGGTTTTTTCCCCCCAGTGTTTTATGTCTTTGTTGTGTTTTTGTTTTGTATGAGTGGAGTTTATATATGTGGGTTTTGTTACTCTGTTACTGTATGGTTTTTGTATCAGTTTCAAGGAAAAGGGAAAGGGAAAAGGAGGGAGTTAGTATGGAATTTGCTGCGGGTTATGCTCTGGTATATGGCTGTGATGGGGATATTGTTGATGTGGATAAACAAAAGTTCTCGATAATATCCTGGAATGTTAGGGGTCTGGGTAATAAAATAAAGCGTTGTGCAGTGTTTTCGTACATTATGACCCATAAGCCTTTAATAGTTTGTTTACAAGAAACTCATATGGTGGGTGATAATGTGTGCTGGTTAGAAAGTAAGATTATATAATATACAGCCCATGCTTGTTATTCCGTATACTCTAGAGCTTGGTTCTCAACTTGTGGGTCGTGACCCCATATTCAGTGGGTCACCGCATGCCTTCCACTTTTCTAGGTGAGAGGCTTCCCCCTAGCGCAGCACTGTCAGTTTTCGCGCCAAGCAACCCCTCAAAATATCCTGCCCGGCGCTGAGCGTCAGCCTGAGGTGGGGTGGGCTGGAGCTATGGCCGCAAGAGAGCTCCATCCATACATGCATTGCTTACAGCTCCTTTGCATGTCCTGAAGAGGTGCCTAGAGAGTGACATCACATTTCCGGCTCCCAGCACCTCCTACAGGGTGCGCAAGGGAGTTGCACAAGCAATGCACATATAAATGGAGCTCCATCACAGCAGCCCACATTGGGCACAGAGGAACCACTCCAGTTCTTGTAAGGTAAGGAGACTGGGTGGATCTTAAAAGAAAAACATTTTTTGAAGTGTGTATGTGTGAGATTGTCTGGGAGTGTGTCAGATTGTATCTGTGGTTGTGTGTGTCAGTGTTTTTGAGGGCACGTTCACACTAGTACAGTGCGTTAATCGAACAGTCCTGTGCCATTAATGTACTGTACCATGCACCTGCTACGTGTTCTGGTGTGGGAGGTGCGTTGCCATTTATTTGAATGGCACCCCAAACGCACCTCCTGCCCACAGTTCAATCACCCGCACAGAACGCGTGGTACCACAATGCCGTGCATTTCATTGCAGTGCATAGAATTACTTTATATATAGGCACAGAGGTAAAAAATTTTAACATTTTCTAATGGTGGTGTGCCTCGTGATTTTTTTCATGAAAAAAGTGTGCCTTTGCACAAAAAAGGTTGAAAAACACTGCTCTAGAGCATAGGCGTCGCTACAGGGCGGCAAGGGGGGGGGCAATTGTGCGCCCACTCGCCTCTGCCAAAGTGAACAAAGTAATTTTGGCTGCCTGTGCTGCCTGCCCGCTTCACTGCACTGGCTCCTTGGCAGTCGGCAACCACCTGAATCTCCCCCACCCACCTCAGCTGCTATTGGCAGTGCAGAGCAGGACCTGCTGAGCTTGAGAAGGCACATCAAGGCTGCTTTGGGATTTACCTCCAGGAAACATTGTTGCTCCCCCCCCCTTCCCCCATCACCACCCGGAGAGGAAGAAGAGGGCATGAGGACAGAGCACATCAGCACTGTTAGTCCCTTTTCTATCTGCATTACACTTCTGACCTTCGCACTCTGCTTCCCACACACCGCTGACTTCCACACTCTGCGTCACACGCACCGCTGACCTCCGCACTCTGCATCAAACGCACCGCTGACCTCCGCATTCTGCATCACACGCAGCACCGTTGACCTCTGCACTCTGCATCACATGCACCACTGACCTCCGCACTGCATTACACGTACCGCTGACCTCAGCACTCTGCGTCACACACACCGCTGACCTCCGCACTCTGCGTTACATTGCTGACCTCTGCACTCTGCGTTACATTACTGACCTCTGCGTTACATTACTGACCTCCGCACTCTGCGTTAAACGTACTGCTGACCTCTGCACTCTGCAGCACACACACCGCTGACCTTCGCACTCTGCGTTACATTACTGACCTCCACACTCTGCGTTACATTACTGACCTCCGCACTCTGCGTTACATTACTGACCTCCGCACTCTGCGTTACATTACTGACCTCCGCACTCTTCTAGGGAGCCACACGATGCCTGCTTACAGCGTTTCTGCCACCCGCACATCTCCCCTTACTGGGACCCTCCCCACCCCTCCTTTGCCCCTCCACACCCCTCCTGACACCCTCTGCCCAAGACATCATGCCGGCACCCCGAGCAGAGCAGCAGTGCAGAGTATGTAGCAAATTCATATACTATTATTCTGCATTGCTCTGTTCTGGGATTTGTAGTCCTCTATAGCTGATGGTATTATTCTGTATTGCTGTATAATGTATTGATGTAACAAGTTAAGCAGTGCTAGGAGTTCAATTAGCTGTATATCATACAGGTGGCAGTGATTTAAACCAAAATAGTGTTTCCTTAACACATTACTTATATTAAATACTGCAAAGTCAATGTTATGAATTTTTAGTGTATCGTGTCAACACATCAATATGAATAAATATTGTGATGTAAAATACAAGCTGCTGTATTAAAGACCGCTGGGTCTGAAGATGTTTAAACCAAATTAACAGCGCTAGTAGGTGAATCAAAAAAACATATAATCGTGTTTGTGAACTACAAATCATAAAAAAAAAACCACATCAATGCAAGTGCCGTTAATCATTACAAAAAACACGGCACTGTAATAGTTAATAAACGTGTACGATTAGGAGGTGATTTTTAACCAAGTGCTTCTAGGTGTCTCAGTGTGTAAAAATAAAGTGGAAAGTTTTTAATACACATTAAAAAATCCTTCACTTTTTTTTACACCTTTTATGTGTATTAATAACATTAGGTGACAAATCATATGTGTGAAAAAATTCAGGTGGGTAAACAAAAGTTTACCCACCTGTTTTTTTTATTGATTAACGGCACTTGCATTGATGTGGTTTTTTTATAATTTGTAGTTCACAAACACGATTATATGGTTTTTTGATTCACCTACTAGCGCTGTTAATTTGGTTTAAACTGTATAATGTATTGCTGAAATTTGTAGTGCTCTATAGCCGGTGGTATTCTGCATTACTGAATAATTGCTGGGATTTGTAGTCTTCTATAGTTGCTGCTACTCTGCATTGGTGTGTAAATGTATTGCTGGGATTTGTAGTCCTCTATAGCTGATAGTATTCTACATTGCTGTATAACAATAGGGGATTATTTACTCAGCCCTGGAATTTGCTTAAATTGCTTTAAACTACACTCATCGGCCACTTCATTAGGTATTCCTGTTCAATTGCTTGGTAACACAAATTGCTAATCAGCCATCACATGGCAGTAACTCAATACATTTAGGCATCTAGACGTGGTGAAAAGGACTTGCTCAACTTCCAACCGAGCATCACAATGGGGAAGAAACGTCGCCAGCATCGGGGCTGTTTAAACAGACTCCCGGCGACTTTTGCCGCCGGGAGTCTGTTTAAACTTGTAGAGCCGACTGTCGGCTTTACAACAGAAGTGATCCTGGCGACTTACCTGTCGCCAGATCGCTTCTGCGTCCCGAAGAAGGGGCCGCCCCCCCCCCCGGACACCCCCGCCGTGCTTCCCGGGCTCCGTTGCCCCTCCTACGGGCCCGGGACCGGCGATCTTTGTGTCCGCGGGGAGCTGGGGAGGAGGTCGACGAACTTCCGTTCATCGATCCCCTCCCCGTTCTATGGGACCGGGAGCGATGCAGATTGCATCACTTCCGGTCCCTGGGCTGTCAGTTCTGGGCTCCTGCAGCCCAGCTATAAGCTATTGAAGTGCGATCTGCACTTCAATAGCTTATTTCCAGTGTAAAGGTGACACTGAGGGTCTTTTGGACCCCCAGCATCACCTTAAAGAGGACCTGTCACCACCATCTGCTATTACATGGGGGGGCTTGCAAGCCCCCCCATGTGATAGCAGTCAAAGTAAAGTAAAAAAAAAAAAAAAACAGTTTTTAAAATTAAAATGAAATAAAATAAATCTAATAATAATAAAAAAAAATTTTAAAAGTACCCCGCCCCCGCGAGCACGCGCGTCGCCACGTAAACACGCGTCGGGTGCGCCTACGCATGAAAACGACGAACGCGCTACACATGTTGGGTATCGCCGCGCACGCCGGAGTGAGAGCAATAATTCTAGGGCCAGTATTTTGGGGTATCTCTAAATTGATGACCTGTGGGGGCTTTTAAAGTGTCTTTTATTGACTTTTTGGGGTACTGCAGTTTTTCGCCGTTTCACGGTCGCACGCAATCTGTAAACTGGGCATGTTGGGTATCGTTTTACTCGTTGTAACCTCATCTTTTATATTTCATTAAAAAAATGGGTAATTTGTTGTGTTTTGGGGCATTTAATTAAATTTGTCACTAAATTTTGGGGTTTAATAAGGAGTTGCGCTAATATTGCGCAACATAAAAATTTTCAACTACCACCATTTTATTCTATAGGGTCTTGGCATTCAGAAAATATATAATGTTGGGGGGGTTTTATGTCATTTTCAGGCCTAAAATGTGGAATATAACATGGGTGCAAAAAATGAAAAGGGCCTCAGTCATGAAGGGGTTAAGTGACTTTGAACGTGGCATGGTTGTTGGTGCCAGACGGGCTGGTCTGAGTATTTAGAAAACTGCTGATCTACTGGGATTTTCACGCACACTATCTCTCAGATTTACAGAGAATGTTCTGAAAAAGAGAAAATATCCAGTGAGCGGCAGTTGTGTGGACGAAAATGCCTCGTTGAGGTCAGAGGAGAATGGGCAGACTGGTTTGAAATGATAGAAAGGCAACAGTACCGTAACTTAAATAACCACTCATTACATCCAAGGTATGCAGAATACCATCTCTAAATACACAACACATCGAACCTTGAAGCAGATGGGCTACAGCAGCAGAATACCACACCAGGTGCCACTCAACTGATATTTTACCAAAGCCACCCCCCCACACACATAATACAGTATATACATGCAACAGTGTGCACCATGTTTTCGTAAACAGTATGCACCATTTAACATGTAGACTAGGTTTTGTGTACTGTTTTTTGTTTTTACTTTTTTAGATGCACTTAAGGGTCTGCATGACATCCGGACACTTGATTTTTTATTTAAGTTTGACATTTATTGTTTAGCACTTGTTTGCCTACCTTTTGTTTTATTTAATAAGAATACTTATACTGTGCTTACAAGTGTAATACATTTGAATTAAAGTTTTATTTTTATCATACTTTTTAATCTGTTTCTTTGGGGCTTAACAAAATGGGAGGCTTTGAATGGTGCGGGTATTGGACAAATGGGTGTGGCCACTGAGGGGTGTGGTCACTGAGGGGCACTGTAAAGCTTTCTCGCACAGGGCGCTTAAAGGGCTGAGGCCGGCCCTGAAAAGGGTTGCTTTAACACTGTCCTATTTCCACTCGCCCTCTCTTTATTTCCACTCGCCAAATGCGAGCGGGCGAGTGGAAATTTTGAGCCCTGACATAGCTGAACTGGATAATTTTTCCAAATCAGCTATTTTAGTCTATATTGCTCACTTCTCCTGCCATCTCCAAACTCTTCACCCTTTTGTGAATAACCCTGTTAGTGACCCAACTACACTTAGGCATGACCAGATCTATTTTTTATGGCTTGGTTGAACTGGATCATGTGGAATAAATACATTAATAATTCAGGGAGTAGTTAAATGATGGCAGAATACAAGCATAAAGGTGCCCATACACTGCACATGATCTCAATGAGCTCGTCATTTGAAAAGTAGATCTCCAGACGGAAAATAGTGGGCGCCCCTGATATACAGAATTGAGTACTGCCCTCACATTTTTGTAAATATTTTATTATATCATTTCATGTGACGACACTGAAGATATTGCACTTTGCTACAATGTAAAGTAGTGAGAGTACAGCTTGTATATCAGTGTACATTTGCTGTCCCTCTCAAAATAACTCAACACACAGTCATTAATGTCTAAACCGCTGGCAGCAAAAGTGAGTACATCCCTAAGTGAAAATGTCCAAATTGGGCCCAAAGTGTCAATATTTTGTGTGGCCACCATTATTTTCCAGCACTGCCTTAACCCTCTTGGGCATGGAGTTCACCAGAGCTTCACAGGTTGCCTCTGGAGTCCTCTTCCACTCCTCCATGATGACATCACGGAGCTGATGGATGTTAGAGACCTTGCGCTCATCCACCTTTCGTTTGAGGATGCTCAATAGGGTTTAGGTCTGGAGACATGCTTGGCCAGTCCATCACCTTTTACCCTCAGCTTCTTTATCAAGGCAGTGGTTGTCTTGGAGGTTTGTTTGGGGTCGTTATCATGTTGGAATACTGCCCTGTGGCCCAGTCTCCGAAGGGAGGGGATCATGCTCTGCTTCAGTATGTCACAGTACATGTTGGCATTCATGGTTCCCTCAATGAACTGTAGCTTCCCAGTGCCGGAGGCACTTATGCAGCCCCAGACCATGACACTCCCACCACCATGCTTGACTGTAGGCAAGACACACTTGTCTTTGTACTCCTCACCTGGTTGCCGCCACACACGCTTGACACTATCTGAACCAAATAAGTTTATCTTGGTCTCATCAGACCATAGGACATGGTTCCAGTAATCCATGTCCTTAGTCTGCTTGTCTTCAGCAAAGCAGACAATGAAAAAAAGAAGCGCTACTACCCTCTAGTTATACATGCATGTTTGTAATGACGACATTGATGACACTATCATCTGGGATGGTCCCCCAGACAGTGTGGCTGAATTCGTATCCCACTGTAACAACAACAATTTAGGCCTTTCCTTCACCCACGTTGTTAGCTCCACCGATTTGGTTTTTCTCGACCTAATGCTTACAACAATAGACAACAACATTATCACTAGAAATC
Organism: Nanorana parkeri; assembly: GCF_000935625.1. Classification (NCBI taxonomy): domain Eukaryota; kingdom Metazoa; phylum Chordata; class Amphibia; order Anura; family Dicroglossidae; genus Nanorana; species Nanorana parkeri. Next base: position 75,802 of record NW_017309148.1, on the reverse strand, counting down.
ATGTAAAACCCGCTCGGGGCAATTCATATCTCCACTATCGCAGTTGTCACCACCCCAGGTGGAGAAATAATATTCAAAAAAGTCAGTTTTGACGGCTTAAAAGGAACTGCACCAACAACTCATTATACGACCTCAAGTCTTCTCTTTTCAAAAGAATTTACGGAGAAAGCATACCCTGCACACCTCATTACCGAAGCATACTCGATGTATCTTGAACCTGATGAACCTAAAGTTAGCAAGAATGACCGACCCCAAAGGGAAATTAACAAAGCTAGGTTCATCACCACGTTCAACAATAGACACAAAAGCCATCCAGAGGGTGATTTATAATAACTGGCACATCCTTTTGAGGGATCCCAAATTAGGCCCCCTCTTACCACCCAAACCATCTATTAATTTCAGTAAGAATAAAAACATCAAAAACATAGTTGCCCCTGGCAAGCTACTCGCACACCCCAAAACAGCCCAAAAAAACTTCCTATTTGACAACAGAGTCGGGACCTTTTGGTGTAAAAAAACAAAGTGCCTCACGTGCCAATTTATTAGACACGGACAGACCGAGTTCAGGGATCATCTTAACAACCCTTATAAGACTAATCAATTTATCACCTGTGCACATGACCATGTGATCTACGGGCTTACATGCCCATGCGGCATGATTTATGTCGGACGCACCATGCGCCCCCTGTGCAAGAGAATCGGGGAACATAGACGACTTATTGAAAAAGGGGACATTGAGCAAAGTGTTCCCCGACGCTTTACCTCAAAACATTATAAGAATACACATGCCCTCCACGTTTTTGCCATCGAACACATATCCACCCAATTAACATCTTCCAAACGGTTTCGTCTACTGTGCAAAAGGGAGACGTTCTGGATTTATAAACTGAACACACTCTAGCACCCACTGGCCTAAACGAGGAGATAGAAATCCATACAATCCTATGAGTTTCGTAATTTCACCTTTACATGGATTTACCCATCATCGTGTATCCCCACACACACGGACGTGCACGTGGTCCTTACACATGTCAGTGTGTTGTGCGTCCACATGCATTGTCTGTGTGCCGTCGTATTGTGTGTGTTTATGTGGGTGTGCCCGCACGTTCATATGGTCACATGTCAGGACTGGTCATGTGTGCAAGAGTGTGTGCGTGCATGTTCACACATACAATAGTTTTAGACGTCAAAATCAAAGGACACCAAACCAAATTTATAATCTTAATCAAACCGATTTTATCCTTTTTAACCTTTTTATTTTTATGTTTATTAAATTATATTTTATCCTTTTAATATAAGTCTTACAATGGTATTGTCCATAAAACGCATTCAACATGCATATTCTTTTACCGTCAACATTTGAACACATGGTATTTATTTTTATTTATTTCCATTTTCACTCTCCCTGTCAGAATCGTTCATTTTTTTTAGCCATTTTAATAGAAGTTATGCTTTAACATGTGCAAATAGTTAGATATCTTCATCCCCAGTATATGCGGCTTGACCATTGCACACTATACGTTTAAACCTGCCTCCATTCAAACTCCCTCCAATAGAATCCATACACGGCCGTTGGCTCCGCCCACCTGTAAATTTTAAAGAATTCTTCTAAACTCCCGCCCATTCTGTTTTTTACTTTCTGGCATGAGAAAGAGGCAATGCCTCGAAACGCGTTGCCGTTTGACACTTCTTCCCACCCAGTGAGACGGACCCCACAGCTCTCCAGTGGCATGCCATCTTCCCGACGAAACCTTTTTATTCAGTTACTGCCCAGAGACAGCGTAGGAACCACAGCAGAGCGGCTTCCCCAACATCTTCTCACGTAGCCGCCAAAAGGCTCAGCCTGGCCAGCTGAGTACTTTCAGTACTCGATAGGCACATCCAGTGCCCAATATGCTCACGACTGCTGCAGCCTGACACCGTTCTCAGCACATAGGTTTCTCCTACAGCTTCTCTCCTCGTGCTCCAGTCTCCAGAGCAGATTTTCTCACGTCTGCAAGCGCAATCAGTTCTTCATCAATAACCAGAGACTCACCTATCACTTCCATCAAACAGTGAGTCACCCCATTTCACGTATGATTGATTATTATATATTAAACTTAGTTTCAATTTGTTTATTACCAAACATGCATATATAACTAGAGGGTAGTAGCGCTTATTTTTTTCGTTGTTTGTCTATTCTGTATACAGGGATCCTCTCCCTGTTAAAGGAGCCAGCACACCCTATACCATCAATCCCACTCACTCACCCACTTACTATAGTAGTGCGCGTACCACATTTCCTGTTTTCCATCTTTAGAAGAGGCTTCCTTCTGGGACGACAGCCATGCAGATCAATTTGATGCAGTGTGCGGCGTATGGTCTGAGCACTGACAGGCTGACCCCCATTGCTTCAACCTCTAAAGCAATGCTGGCAGCACTCATACGTCTATTTAACAAAGACAACCTCTGGATATGAAGCTGAGCACATGCACTCAACCTCTTCGGACGACCATAGCGAGGCCTGTTCTGAGTGGAACCTGTCCTGTTAAACCGCTGTATGGTCTTGGTATATGGTCTGTATGGTCTTGGTCACCGTGCTGCAGCTTAGTTTCAGGGTCTTGGCAATCTTCTTATAGCCTAGGCCATCTTTATGTAGAGCCCCCTACTAGCAAACCTCTGGCCCTCCAGCTGTGGTGGAACTACAAATCCCATGAGGCATTGCAAGATTCTCACAGCCACAGAGATGACTCCCGAAGAGAGATACATCATGGGATTTGTAGTTTCACCACAGCTGGAGGGCCGGACGTTTGCTACCCCTGATGTAGAGCAACAATTCATTTTTTCAGATCCTCAAGAGAGTTCTTTGCCATGAGGTGGCATGTTGAACTTCCAGTGACCAGTATGAGAGAGTGAGAGACAAATGTAACACCTGCTCCACATTCACACCTGAGACCTTGTAACACTAAGGAGTCACATGACACCAGGGAGGGAAAGTGGCTAATTGGGCCCAATTTGGACATTTTCACTTAGGGGTGTGCTCACTTTTGTTGCCAGCAGTTTAGACATTGTGTTGAGTTATTTTGAGGGGAGATCAAATGTACATTAATATACAAGCTGTACACTTACTACTTTACATTGTAGCAAAGTGTCATTTCTTCTGTGTCGTCACATGAAATGGTATAGTAAAATATTTACAAAAATGTGATATACAAGCTGTACACTCACTACTTTACATTGTAGCAAAGTGTCATTTCTTCTGTGTTGTCACATAAAATATTTACAAAAATGTGAGGGGTGTACTCACTTCTGTGAGATACTGTATATTGTCCACACTCAGAAGTTGCAGAGAACTCAAATCTAATCTATCTATCTATCTTTTCAAATCTTATATTCAAAGGTAACTGGGTTTAGGATCATAAATATATTAAAATTATATATACCCTTGGGGTCACCTTATTCTACGCAGGTATGACCCAATTTAGGTATGATCAAATCTGTCTAATATATAACTTCTTCCACTATATAAAATTATCTAACAGCATATCCTTTTGTGAACTATACAGCGGTCTGCTGCTTAATAACAGGATAATAGAACTCATACTCCTAAGTCCCTCTGAATGGCTACAACTCCTGTTATCAAATCCCTGTACCTCCACATCAAGAAATGGATCATTCTTTTCTCTGTTCATTTAGAAAACTCTGGAAGAAGTTTTTCTTTCAGCAGAAAAATCAAAATCTCAGTGTGCACTGCCTAATACTTAGAATGTTGCCTTTTATTTACAGTAAACATAAATACTTTCAGGTAAGTCTGGTTTTCTGAAACATTCCTGTCCGCACTCACTAAAACAAGCTTCTAGCAGTAATAACAAAGAGAGAGAGAGAGAAAGGGAATGAAAACAAATATTCACTTTATGTACACAGCTGTTCCAAATAGATTAAAATGTATTAATGCAGATTAATGTTTGGCTGTGCCTGAATAGCTATCAAAAATAATTTATCATATATTATTAGATTTACTCCTAACTATTCAATGACAGAATAATGTAAAACCAAAGGAGGGGACTCCAATGCAACAATCATTGTATTTCATAAAGATATAGGGGGTTATTCACTAAAGAACCAAAGGATCCAGCCGTAGCTTCAGCTGATCCTTTTGCTCTCTTCAGCCGCCTCTGTCCTTTGGTTCAGTCAAACCCAAGGGCTGCTGTACTGGCTATTCATAACAGGCCGAGGAGAAGATATGATGCAAAAAAAAAGAAAAACATTAATCACTTTATGTACACAATGAAATGTGTGAACCATCAGAGCCCAGTCACAGCATAGGTCTAAACCCATAATATGCATGAAGCGCAGCTGCATATGAGCAGCTTTTCAAAAGGATGTCACCAGCACACCATTTAAGTGAAATCAACAAAAGTCCATGTATTGATTGAGTACTGTCATTCCAGTACTGAAATTACAGTACTCCTTTAATAAATGGACTTTTGTTGATTTCACTTAAATGCTGTGCTGGTGACATGCTTTAGAAAACTTGTATATCTTCAGGGCGCCATCCGTGGTCACTACGAGCACCCACCAGGATTTCAAGGAACATCATATAGCGGTAAAAACACCTATATATTGCAAATGAGCAGAAACACCAGGCAGGGCCGCCATTAGAAATCATAAGGCACCATACAGACTTTGTGGCTGGGCCCATTCCCCATCTGCCCAGTCAATGCCCCCCCCCGGTCACCTAGAGGAGAGGAATAAGGCGCCATACATGGCAAATTGTGAGTGTGGCAAAATTGCAGTGGGAGGGGCTTAGAACTTGAGCCTATGTATGAGTCCAGAGGTCAGAAGTATGTAATGCAGAGTTCAGAAGACATCAGGAATACATAATTCAGAGTTCAGGGGTCAGGAGTAATATTCAGGGGTCTGCATATATTCAGAGGTCAGGAAAAATGTAGAGGTCAGGAGTAGACATTGCAGAGTTCGGAGGTCAGGAGTAGACATTGCAGAGTTTGGAGGTCAAGAGTAAAGAGTGCACAGTTTGGAGGTCAAACTCCTCCTGACCTCTCCAGAGGTCAGGAGGAAACAGTGCAGAGTTCGGAGGTCAGGGGGAAACAGTGCAGAGTTCAGGGGGCAAGATTAACACACAGTGCAGAGGTAAGGAGTATATAATACACAATTCAAAGGTCAGGAATAAATAATTCAGATTTCAGAAATAAATCATCAAACTGCCAGCTAGCACTCTAATAGGCCCTGCCCAGGCTCGTCCCGAGGGTATCACCCGGAGCGGTTACCAGGTGACACCCCGCCGTGACATCATCGCGCATTATGGCATCACGCCTGATGGCATCGCGCATGCGCAGCGATCTTATTGATACCTGCCGGCGGCCATCTTGGTGATGGACGTCGGCAGCGAGAAGAGGGGACAGTCACCCGGCGGGATAAGGTATGCCGCCAGCTCCCCTTCTCTCTCCCGAAACTGTCGGGCTCTCGGTCCATGACCGAGTGCCCCACTTTTCAGAATGGGTGACACCAAAATGACTGTCAGTCATTTTGGTGTCACCCAGGTGCGGGCCGCACCCCCCTTTGTGACGCCACTGCCCCTGCCTCCCCTGCTCTGCAACAAATGTAATTTCTGGTCCACCAGATCCTAAGATCGCCGCTTCAGGTGCTGCTAGAGGTGAGGGAGATGAGAGACCGGGGGAATTAGCCGGCAGCTCCTCCGTGATGAACGTAGCTGCTAAGTCACCGGATGAGAGAGCAGAGCGGGCAGCAGGACACAGGAGACACCAACTAGGGAGATGGAGCATGCACACTGACAATGACCAGGGGAACCGTGACTGCCAGACAAAGACTGAGAGTGGGCTGTACCCCCTATCAGCGGCCCTGACACCAGGACCCCATTGTTGCCCCTGTCTGCCTGTGTCCGGGTGTCAGCTGGCCTAAAAACCCGGACAAAGCGCATAAAGGACTCAAAACCCAGTCTGTCCGGGTAAATCCCGGATAGGTGGCAACCCTCTGTACACAGCTGTTCCAAATAGATTCAAATTAAATAATGCAGATTAATGTTTTGCTGTGGCTGAATAACTGTCCAAAAAATTATTTATCATATATTATTTTACTCCCAACTATTTAATGACAGAATGATGTAAAGCCAAAGGAGGGGATATGATACAACACTCAATGTATTTCATAAAGATATAGTGACAGGCTGAATACACTATTTTAATGTGTAATTTTCTTTGTCAATGAAAGGCTTCAAAATTAATGACTGGAAGTAAGAGTAGAGAGTCTGCATGAGATAGGAGATAGGCTTTGCATTTCCTAAACTGCTTTAGTTAGCATGCAAGCATATGTGTGTGCAGTAGTAGTGAATGTTATCAGTTACTGAAAGGGTTTGGCTGAGTGTCTCCAGCTGAAATTTGAATGACAAGAAAAGTAACTACATATCATTCCTTCTGTTTTGCATAATATCACAGCCATGTTTAATGACTCCCTTATTCCAAGCATATTTATTTTAAATCATGATAATGGTTAGTTTAGAAGAGAGGCTTCACAAGATAACTGGAGCAGTTTTGCGCAGTTATAAAGGCTACTCTTCTGTACTAAATTTGCTTACTCTTGATTTCACTGCACACAGCACACTTCTCGGTATGCATTAGAATCTGCAGCAAATCAGATGGAGTCCATGTCATTTCCTGGTAACACTTTTTGGAAGCAGATTGGAAGAAGTCCTGAAGAAGACCTTCATATGATCCAGAATAAGACCAAACAAGGCTCTAGACTAGAGAAGGCTTTGAGCCCTACTGTTTAGAACCCACATTTTATTCAGCATAGTAAAACAAGTGTTTTCACTTCAAAAACATGTTCTATATTATTGCCTAATTCTATGATGGATAAAAAAATTATTGGTCCTGGTTAAAAAAAAAAATCACAAACCAGGGCCAGGTTCTTCTGATCATTACTCTCTTGCAGAGCTATGCCTTCAGCACTTCCAGAAGCATGTCGTGTCTAATACACTGACCCCTACATCACTACTGTGTCTTGTAGGAATCACAAGAGACAGCCATCTGACACACATGAAAGTGGCAAATGTAAAGATTAATCAGGTGGCTGTAATCTCAAGAAAGCAAAGACTGAAGGAACAGTTGGAGGGAGAGATAAATATAAATGCTCTTCGTTTGTAGGTCCTGGTATGTGTCAATTTCCTAAGACAGCAATGGGGTCACTTTAATTAACTGTCAGATGTTCCATAGTGCTGTGTGATGAGGTGCAGTAACCTCATGAACATGCAACACAAAAAGAAGAGGAACATTTTTACATCTATAGATATTTAAACCTATTACACAGAATAGAATGGTATAAAAAATGGAAGCAGTTATATGACAGCATAACATGTTCTTCATACAACAGCACCATCCATCCATGCATCTATCCATTCTAGCTGCTCATGTATGTGTTTTAAGGTGTTTTTGCACACCACAGTGCTTAAGCATACAATTTGATTACTGTATCAACTTTATTTATCTACTCTATATTCTAGAGTTTTTTTATATCATAATTGTTTGTTTCATATATTTAATTATATTAAAAATATATATTACTATATAATTTGTAAATTATCAATACCTTGCTGTCTCTTTCCATATGACATCATCGTGTATATTGACAAGTTCATTAAGTTGTGTGAATAGGAAATTACGGTCTTCATTCCCTTCTTCTTGGTCTCCTAACATAAACTCAATCTTCCCAGGTGCACTTGTTGGAGATATCCTTGTGTGAAATATACTGCGGTCTGCTGCTTGAGACAGAATAATAGAACTCCTACTCCTAAGTCCCTCTGAACGGCTACAACTCCTATTATCAAATCTCTGTAACTCCACATCAAGAAATGGATCATTCTCTTCTATCTTCATTTGGGAAACTCTGGAAGAAGGTTATTTCTTTCAGCAGAAAAATCAAAATCTCAGTGTGCAAAACATTGTGTGTGCACTGCTTAATACTTAAAATGTTGCCTTTTATTTACAGTAAACATACATGGCTTTCAGGTAAGTCTGGTTTTCTGAAACATTCCTGTCCGCACTCACTAAAACAAGCTACTATCAGTTATAACAAAGAAAGGGAGCACTCTAACTGAATGAAAAAAATATTCACTTTATGTACACAGCTGTTCCAAATAGATTAAAATGTATTAATGCAGATTAATGTTTGGCTGTGCCTGAATAACTATCAAAAATAGTTTATCATATATTATTAGATTTACTCCCAACCAAGCCTGGACTGGGACTAAAAATAGCCCCGGGCATGTGAGACTGAGCAGCCCAATCACATGACCCCAACAAGCCCCACCCCATCAAATCCAGAGGCGGAGCCAAACAAAATCGAGGTTGCATTATAGTTAAAGAACTGTGCAACACCCACCTAGCACTAATTCTGTGTGGCTCAGCCTAATTGTTTTCACTGCCTTGTGGGAACCCCTAATAATGGGCACATTGGGTGTGCAGACCCGGAAACTCAAAACAAGGATGGTGGTCGCCTCTCATAATAGGCACAGCAGGTGTACAGATCCAGGAACTCAGCACAAAGATAGTGGGAACCCCTCATAATGGGCACAGCAGGTGTACAGACCCGGGAACTTAGCACAGGGAACTCCTCATTATGAGGGAACTCCTCATAATGAACCCAGCAGTGTACAGCACCGGGAACCCCTCAAAATGGGCACAGCAGGTGTATAGACCTAACACTAACTATTACCAACAGCAAAAACAGGGGCGGACCTTAGGGGGACACCTTGGCAATACATTATACAGCAATGCAGAACAGTATATGAATTGGACTCTGGGCTTAGTAACTCCCTGGACTTAGTAATGCACTGGACTCAGAACTTAGTAACGCACTGGACTCAGAACTTAGTAATGCACTGGACTCAGAACTTAGTAACGCACTGGTCTCAGGACCCACCTGAGACCCCACAGAGCCCACCATAGACCCCCACACATAGCTGAGACCCTACACAGTCTACCTGAGAGTGACCCTGCAGAGCACACCATAGATCCTGCACCGCCCATCTGCGACTCTCTATGGTGGACTCTGCAGGGTCTCAGGTGGGCTGGTCGCCGGGTCCCTTTCCCTGCACCTCCCTCCCAGTAAATCTTACCTTCTGCTGCTGTTGCTGGGGCCCGCCGCCGGCAGACCGGCGCTGCTAGGGACTGGCCGGAAGTGACGTCGTTGGAGATCAGAACACTGGCCAGTGACGGACCTAAGGAACAAAAGGGCCCTGGTACAAGATGTTTTGGGGGCCCCACCACCTCTTACAATGGCTATACTGACAAACTGACCACCAGAAAACCCGCACTGGCTACCAGAAAGCCCGCACTGGCCACCTGGGAGCAGAAAAACAAGCTCAGGGCTCCCACTGATTCTGTATATGGTGACTTGCAAAATAATTTCATTATATATATATATAGTTACATAGTAACATAGTTAGTCAGGTTGAAAAAAGTTCAACCTATAGAGAAAAAAAAAAAAGAAGAAAAGCCTAAACAGAACATTATGCCCACAATTACCCCCTGTCGATCCAGAGGAAGGCAAAAAAAACCCTATAAAGCATGGTTCAATTTACTCCAACAGGGGAAAAAAAATTCCTTCCTGATCCCATAAGGCAATCGGATATTCCCTGGATCAACAATCTCTGATGCCTAATATACCTATAATAACTCAATATCCAGTAATATTCTGTGCATTTTGGAATACATCCAGATATTTTTTTAAACAATTTACCGAGCTAGCTAGAACTAGCTCCTGGGGTAGTCTATTCCACATTTTCACAGCTCTAACTGTGAAGAATCCTTTTCGTATGTTAAACCTCTTTTCCTCCAGATGCAAAGAGTGCCCCCTTGTCCTTTGCAATGTTCAGCTTGACATTGCATGCTGTTATTGAGTCTATGATCTACCAGAACACCCAGATCTTTCTCCATCATTGACTCCCCCAAACATACTCCCCCCAGAGTGTATGACACATGCAGGTTTTTAGTCCCCAAGTGCAGAACTTTACATTTATCAACATTAAACCTCATTTGCCAAATAGATGCCCAATCGCACAGTGCATTCAGATCTGCTTGTAAGTTGGAGACATCCTGTAAGGACTGTATTCCACTACATAACTTGGTGTCATCTGCAAACACAGAAATAGTACTTTTAATCCCCAATTCTATGTAATTCATAAATAGGTTAAACAGTAAAGGGCCCAACACAGAACCTTGGGGGACACCACTAACAACCTCAGACCATTCAGAGTACGAATCATTGATCACCACTCTCTGAATACGATATTACAATGTAATAATGATAGAAATAAAGTGCACAATAAATGCGATCCCAAAACCATCCCCCCCTCTCTCCCCTCACCCCCCTTGCACCGTGCAATCTACCCGGCGCGACTGGAGTGCCATTGAAAAATAATGGCACCTACAGTGCGATCAGTACACATCTATACGACTCCTTACCGCGTGGCAACATGCCTGAAGTTGTGCACGATTGCCGCGCGGTACAGGGTCGCATAGGTGTGCACCGGCCCTTATACAGCAATGCAGAATGGCTTTAGCTATAGAGAACTACAACTCCCAGCAATGCAGAATGGTTTCGGCTATAGAGTACTACAACTACCAGTAATCCTTTATACGGCAATGCAGAATGGCTTTGGTTATAGCGGACTACAACTCCCAGCAATATTTTGTACAGCGTTTGCAAGTCTTCATTGCCGTATAAAGTTCTGCTGGAAGTTGTAGTCCTCTATACCCGTTACCATTCTGCTTTTCTGTATAAAGTATTGCTGGGAGTTGTAGTCCTCTACAGCTGATGCCATTCTACACTGCTGCAATTCAGAATAGCACCAGTTATAGATAACTACAACTCCCAGCAATACATACATGCAAATCAATTCCATTAGTTACAGAGGGTTACAAACAATTAAGGCACATAGAATAAAGCACTTACCTCTTTGGACTGTCCTCGTGGTGGGACACATGCAGCAGCGAGAGGTAGTGGGTCTCTAATCAGGTGGCTGCCGCTCGTTCTTCCCGGCTGAGGCCCCAGAGTGTGCCTGCAGGCTGCTCTAGCTCCTCCTCCCACCCGGCTCTCTCCTCACTTCCGGGCGCTCGACTGAGCCGAAGTGACAGCCGGTAGTGTGGCAAATTAATGGCCAATATAAAAGACGGGGTCACGTCGGGTAAATAGACACCAAACATGTCAAGCTTAAATCGCAAAAAACTAGCATACCCAAAATTGGCCATAGGCGACGCTTTAAAAGCTTTTACAGCTCATCAGTTTAGTGTTATCAGTGATTGATGGCCCTAGAATTTTTGCTCTCATTCCGACGTTCGCGGCGATATGTAACATGTGCGGCGTAATGGGCGCAATCGTCGTTTTCGCAGGTATGCGCACCTGACGCATGTTTACATGCGTGTATGTAGGGGTGGGGAGATCTGCTTCATCAGCTTCTCTCCAGCATCTGAAGCTGGAGAGTGACACGAGAATGCGGAAGTGATGTAATATACACCACTTCCGCATTCTGACAGCGGAGAATGGACCGGAGGGAGATCGTGAACCAACCTTCCTCTGATCCCCTGTGACAGAGGCAGTATGCTGGTCCCGGGCTCACACCGGAGCCCGGGACCAGCTTGACAGCGGGAGGGGGGAGCCGCGGAGGGGGGCGCACGTCACGGGACCTCATACAAGCGATCCGCCGGCCCTATAGCCTGGGGATCGCTTGTATATTAACGGGCATCGCTGCCTGTTTTCAAATAATGGGCATTTCCCGCGCGGCGCGCCCGAACGGCCGGATGTAACAGGATGTGTATACAGATGGTGACCAAGGTAGTTGCGCTAGGATATATGAAAAAATCAAAAACCAAAATACAGAAAAAATAGGAAAAGATATCAAAATATCAAAATATCAAAAAATATGATCCAAAAGATTATAATCCAGCTGCAGCAATATCTATCGAAGTGATCAATTGTGAACCAGTGTGCTGCGCTTGGTATTGTGATACGTGCTATATTTATATCACAAACGAAACCAATATAAGTGATCAAATCCTACTTGCAACTAAATGCAATCCAAAAGTGCATATGTGCATGAACGTTAATAAATACACGTGTCATATAAATATGGTGAGGGTACGAATATAAAACTGATAGGTTAAATATGATAAGTTAAATAAGTTAATGAATAATGCATATGTGTGCCATATAGTGAAAATACAATGTGGATACTAAATGGTTGAATTATAAACCAGGTAAATTAATCAGTCTGGCAATCGGCAACAATGAATAAAAAGGACAATAATTTGAAGGAAGACTGATGTATAACCAATCTAACAAATCTAAAACCACATCTAATAGTATAAAGTGAATAAATATAGGTGGATAAATATAAAATTGTATAAGCGAGGGTTGTAACATTGGTTATACATCAGTCTTCCTTCAAATTATTGTCCTTTTTATTCATTGTTGCCGATTGCCAGACTGATTAATTTACCTGGTTTATAATTCAACCATTTAGTATCCACATTGTATTTTCACTATATGGCACACATATGCATTATTCATTAACTTATTTAACTTATCATATTTAACCTATCAGTTTTATATTCGTACCTTCACCATATTTATATGACACGTGTATTTATTAACGTTCATGCACATATGCACTTTTGGATTGCATTTAGTTGCAAGTAGGATTTGATCACTTATATTGGTTTTGTTTGTGGTATAAATATAGCACGTATCACAATACCAAGCGCAGGATGTGTATACACACCCAGTTACATCCAAGAAGCTCCCGGCCGGCCGTGTATACACAACGGCTGGCCGGGAGGTAGTTAAAATATTTATTTTCTTGTAATTTTTCTATTTATTTACATTTTTAAAATAGTTTTTCAACTCTTTTTTTTCCATTTATTTCACTTATTTTCTATTCTGCTCGGTACCTCGGATAGCCGAACGTCGTTCAGCTCACTTCACTTCAGCTGGGTTATTTACTCTGCTGCCTTCGGCAGCTTTGTGAATAGCCCTTATAGTGACAGACTGAATACACAATTTAATGTGTAATTTTCTTTGTCAATGAAAGGCTTCAAAATGAATAACTGGAAGTAAGAGTAGATAGTCTGCATGCGATAATGGATAGGCTTTGCATTTTTGCATTTCCTAAACTGCTTTAGCTATCATGCAAGCATATGTGTGAGCAGTAGTAGTGAATGTTTCACATGTTTCACCCGTAGGCTTATTCATAGAGACCTCTATGAATAAGCCTACGGGGTGAAAAATGTGAGAGGTTGTAGCTGGTTTGGGGTGTGCAGTGCTGGTATTTGCTGCTTCATACACTTTTATTCACTGTTGTACTGGATTTGCTGTGAATTTCAATAAAGTCTGAAGTATTGGAATCCTCTGGATAGTGCAGTCTGTTCGTATACTACTACATTCCACGGTGTAGACGCACCTATTAGACCAGCACCTGAGGAGTCCTGATGGCGGTTAAGGAATTGGAGCAGTGAGATTTCCTTTGGTTCTACAGTAGTAGGGATGGTTATCAGTTACTGAAAGAGTTTGGCTGAGGTAAGGGAGAGTGTCTCCAGCTGAAATTTGAATGACAAGACAAGTAACTACATATCATTCTTCCTATTTTGCATAATATCGGGTCCACGCTCAATGACACCCTGATTCCAAGCATATATATTTTACATAGTTACATAGTATTTGAGGTTGAAAAAAGACACAGGTCTATCAAGTTCCACCTTTGTGTGTTTGTTTGATGTGCGTGCGTGCGTGCTTACGTGTTTATAAGAGTCCCTGTGTGGTCTAGTATTTAGGTGTACCCATACCCCTGGGCTCTTAGGATGGTATCTAATTGATTTTTGAATTATTCAATACTCTCTGCTGATACCACTGCTTGTGGCAGAGAGTTCCAAAATTGACCTGCCCGCTAGGGGGCGCGCGCGAGCAGAAAAAAATTGCCGTCTGGAGACGGCAACCCGCAGATGCAGCAGTGCCGTCCGTCCGTTTTTTTACTACGGGCGGACGGCAAGAGGTTAAATTTAGCAACCTTGTCTCAGCCCCTTAATTAGCTTTGTTGCTCTTCTTTGGACCTTCTCCAGCTCCAGGACATCTTTTCTGTGGACTGGTGACCAAAACTGAACCGCATATTCAAGATGAGCCCAAACCAGTGATCTAAATTGTGTGCAGTTTTAAGTTACGATAAAGGTTAGTTTAGAAGAGAGGCTTCACAAGATAACTGGAGGGGACCCCAGCAGTTTTGCATAGTTATAGAGGCTCCTCGTCTGTACTAAATTTGCTTACTCTTGATTTCACTGCACACAGCAAACTTCTCAATGTGCATTACAATCTGCAGCAAAAGGGATGGAGTCCATGTAATTTCCTGGCTTACTGTTGTTGTTCCTCCCCCTCCTCATTGGATTTCAGTGCATTAAGATGGCAGGATAACAGGGATGAGAATGAGAATCTTTTTTCGTCTCCGTTCCCTCCGCCCACTGATTTTATAGAACCTGCACAAATCGGGAACCGGGCAGGGTCTCCTCCAGGCATGGTTCTGTGCCGCATCTCAGCACACACTGAGGTGTAGCTCCACCCCCTCCTGTTTACTTGGTGGGCCGGCCCATGCAGGGATTGTGGCCACGCCCCCTCACACTGTCTCTATGGAACCGCCACTGCTTCCAGCAGGTGAGGGAGCAGAGCTGGGTGAGTGTTGAAAGTCCTGGGATGTCCGTAAAAGGCCAGTGTAAGTCCTAGGGAGTCCCTGGAAGGCACTACGGTGTCCCTGTAATCCTAGCATCGTCACTGGGAACTTGTCATGAGAGGTGAAGTCTGCTACTGCTGGCTTTTCTCTGCAAATGCTGACTGTAATGTCGATCCTCTTGCTTCCAATCATTTCTATTAACAAATATGCGGCTCAAGAGCCCTTATCTGCATGCTTGCTTGGCTTTGAAGCATTGAATTAAGAGGATCAGCATGACAGCCAGGCAACCAGCATTTTCAGTTCAGGGGGTCCCAGAAGTGTCATTGCCCCTTGCACTGCTTTCTTCCCTAAATATTTCAACTTATCACTCTGTCTTATTCGTCCATAGGAGAAGGCGGCTGTCATTGCTGACTTCCTGAAAAAGCTGGTTGTCATATTGATCCTCTGGAGAAGGAGAGGGATAATTACGCAGATGGATACCAGGTACCACTGACATGCCCTAAAGAAAGAGCTACTCTGCGGGATAGGGAGATGACCAGGGTGAGCACTATGGTATATGTGAGAGCTATATCAATGTATAATAATAATAGTGTGTGACTGTGGGGGGACATTAGAGTGTAAGCTCCTCTGGTGGAGACCAGGGGTGGACCAAGGCTGGGGGGGCCAATTAAATCTGGTCCCGGGCCTCCCCATTGGAGGAGGCTTGGTTGAATGGGCCGATGGGCTTATGAGGAGTGGGGGGGCCCGAGAAAAAAATCTTGCACCATGGCCCTTTGTTCCTTAGGTCCGCCACTGATCATAGAGGCACTAGTCCAACATCTACACATCAAGGCATTTTGATATTTGACACCTTCCAAAAGCCAGCCCACTGTTTGAATCAGACAAAAAGTTTTCTTTAACTCTTGGCGCTAATGGCTGCCAGCTGAACAATCCACTTGCTGTTGCACACTCAAAGTTTTCAACAGTTTATCACAGTATTTCACACAGACTTGAGCGGCTGCTCATCCAAGGCTCTGGGGCTTACACCACAAACATAGAAAACAAAAGGGAACAGAGCGCCACCTCCGCGTGTAAAATCGTTTATTACAATAAATAAAACAAGGGATAAAAGAAATCACAAACAAATGTTTTCATCAGGCTTTAACAACAAACGAGAGGCCACACTGTCTGTTAACCCAACATGGTATCGACCCGACTATGTAACATGGTAGCCTCCGGTCACATCACCGTCCACCGACCGCAGTCAGCCAAGATTGACGCGTTTCATCAGAGTCATCTGTTTTGTTTTCACTGTTTGTATCAGCGCTGAGGACTCTTGAGAGGAGTACTGAGACAGGGTGACAAGGTGCTCTGCTGTCTTCAGGAAGCTATATACAGCACCCTTTTGTTCAATACCACTAGCTATGAAATGCCTGTACAGAGACCGAGTGGTAATATAACTGGGTCTAAAAGGGAAAACAAGACAGAAGCAGATACTTCAAATTTTAGATGACAAGGCTGCTATAAGCATAGCCTCAGACTTTTTGGAAGCTAATTGGAAGAAGTCCTGAAGAAGGCCTTTATAAGATCCAGAAAGAGACCGAACAAGTCTAGACACGTTAACAGTTTTGAGCCCTACTTCTCAGGAAACCACATTTTCTCTGTGTACCTTGATCTTGTATTTCATTAAAACCTGTAGAGTAAAACAAGTGTTTTCACTTCAAAGACATGTTCTATATTATTGCTTTATTCTATGATGGATAGAAAATTACTCTCTTGCAGAGCTATGCCTGTCTACCGTCAGCACTTCCAAAGCATGTTGTTCCTTAGGCTCTGTTCACACCTAGGCGTATCAAATATGCGCGTTTGTCCCGAAACTCGTGTTTTTAACCGCGATTCGCTGTAAAAAAACAGCGCGTTTCCGAGGGCTACTTGGCTGTATCCCAATTGAAACGCGCGACAAAAACGCAGCAAAGAAGCTCATGTACCTTTTTCAGGTGTAGGCCTTTTTGTAGCGCGTTCAAAACAATGGGATTTTCATGTTTGAGTGTTTTGTAGAGCGTTCGTAGAGCGTTGAACGCGCTACAAAACATACAGGTGTGAACCAGGCCTTAAGGTTCCCATATACCGTACAATTTTTTTTTGTCCCATCATTGAACCGCACCCTTCATGCACAGACCAATGTGTTTTTGTTTTTTTTTTATTCTTTATTTTCAATTTTCATAACATAAGCAGTAAAGACAAAGAACAAAAGGTAGCATAGGAGGAAATGCCATATACATGTCAGTACAGTCATTTGTACAACACATTGCTCACAGCTCAAGGCGACTATCAAACTATCAAAAGACCCCGTGGGCGTTATATAAATAGGGTACATATGTATCCCCCGATTAATAATCACATTGAGTCCGGGGGCCCAGTAGGCAGACGTAGGTTGCGGCCAATAGGTGCTCGACCCAGGTTAGACCCATTTAGCCGTAAGCCCATAGTAGCCACCCGCCAGACATCCGTCGGCTGTGCTAGTACTGGTTGGTAGGTAAAGGCTAAGGGCGAGAGGAAGAGGGTAGAAGGTCCGAAAGGGAGGGGGGAAGCAGAGAGGATGAGGTAAAGTGAAGACGCAGAGTGCGTAGGGATCGAGAAAGGGGTCCAGCAGAGACCCGCGCAGGTATTGTGATCGTGTCTCAGCGCTCCTCAGATATGACATGTAGCTCAGCAAGGCCAATCATGTCCCTGGGGTGCTGGAGTATCTGTTGCCCAAATGTGGTACAAGAGCAGGGGCTGACTGGCAACTTTTAGCCCAGGGGGCAAGTACAACCCAGAGGCCCATGGTGCAGCAACTTGGCCCCCCTCCCACTCTGCCTCTTCCCCGCATTCTCCCCGCCCCTGTCTGCCGCTTTTGACATCCATGTAACAGTAGTGTTAATGTATTTATCGGTTTAGGAAATGTAAAGCACACTGGTAGAGGAGGGATGCCACGCCAGGGCTGTGCGCGTGCATGACTGCTGCGACCCTGGTAGTTCTGCCACTAACTCAGAAATACATTGTACAGCATTGCAGAATGGCATTGGCTATAGAGAACTACAATTCCAAGCAATACATTACACAACAATGCAGAATACCATCAGCTATAGCGGACTATAAATCCCAGCAATAATGACTACCAACAGCAATAGAGAACTACAATTCCCAGCAATACCAATATACAGCAATGCAGAACAGCATCAGCTATAGAGGACTACAAATCCCAGCAATACATTGCACAGCGCAATGCAGAATAATATGAAGCTACATACTCTGTTGCTCTGGGTTCTCCACCTGATGTCTAAAGGGTCTCAGGTGGGCTGTGCGGGCTCTCACCAGGGGTCCAGAGAGTTTCACGGGTGCGTGTGTGTGCAGCAGAGGTGGGTCCCTAATTAGGCTCTCAGGTGGCCAATGCGGACCGCCAGGTGGTCAGTGCGGGCTCTCTGCTCCAAAACAAAAGGCTCCAGTGATGGACTACTAGTTTGTATTGAGATTGTAGTCCATCACAGGAGC
>NW_017309148.1:53078-56498 GCF_000935625.1 Nanorana parkeri | reverse complement strand
GAGTCACTCCACCATATTCCGCAGAATAGAGGAATTCTAAGCAATAAAACCACGTCTTCCGGAATGCCCGGTCAGTGTGGTGTAGCGTTGTATTTAGTTCCTCCATCACCCGGATCCACAGCCCCACTGCGGAGCCACAGCCCCACTGATGGCGGAGTGTCACTCTTCCAGCACGGGGGAATGCAGGCCTTGGCCGCATTAAGTAAGTGGATCAGTAAAGATTTGCGGTAGCGGGCCCGTGACAGGGTGGACAGGTGAAGCAAAACAGCAGCCGGGTTTCCCTCAAGAGAGACCCCCGTAAGTTGCTTGACAATCCGGAGGACTGCATCCCAAAACCCCCCGAGACAGGAACACGACCAGAAGATGTGTAGGATAGAGCCGTCCTCCCGCCCACATCTCCAGCTTAACTGCAAGGTCTGTGGGAACATCTTGTTTAACGTGGTGGGGACATAGTACCATCTGGTGAGTATTTTGTACCCTGTTTCTTGGATAGAGCTAGCTATGGAGGCTTTGTGTGCAAAGTGGAGCATGTATTCCTTTTGTTCCTGTGTGAAGGTTAATGCTAGATCCCTTTCCCATTTCGCTATGAAGCTAGGTTCCGGATGTTCGTCTACCTGTGTCAGGAGGGCATAGGCTCTAGACAACCGATGGTCAACATACTCCCCAGCCTGGCAGACCTCTTCAAACATGGTCACGTTTGTCCGTATAGAGGGGAGATTGCTCAATTTAGTAAGAAAGCTACGTAGCTGGAGGGCCTGCCATCTCAGCAGAGGGGGGTTTACCAAGGTACCCAACGATTCCAAGCTAGTGTTTTCCCGGAGGGGTCTGAAATGGCTGATCCGGAATCTGTTGGACAGCATTAAGCGCGAGAATGAGCTGTCCTCTTGGTCCCCCACGACCGGAGTTAGAAGAGAGGGAGAAGTATCGTCTGGGATCAGTGCGGTCATTTTTTTGAGGACGCTGATTGTAGTGCCAGTGAGTGGGTGGTGTAATATCTCCCTGGACAAAGGCTGCGTTGTCCACAGCAACCCCGGCAGCGGTAGTGATGAAGCGGCCTGCTTCAGTTGCAACCACCTTTTGTCAGAGGACACATTACACCACTCAAACGCCCGAGCCCGAGCCTATCCCTCCTCGTGTCTTAGGCAATGCCATGAGGGTTTTATTCAGTCTGTGAGCTCCGTTTGCTCAGAGGAAGGACGCAAATTCCCTCCGTAACAGTCTCAGGAATGTCACAGGAATATGTACTGGCAAGGTTTGGAATAGATAGAGTAGTCGTGGGAGAATGTTGATTTTTAACACGCTATTTCTCCCGAACCACGAGAGAGTACGGGTCGACCATTTGGACAAGTCACGTCTAATGTCCGATAGTAGTGGCGGGAAATTCACCTCAAATACCTTAGCAACTGAGGGGGGCAATTTCGTCCCCAGGTAGGTGATGTGGGAGGAGGACCAGCGAACAGGGAAGGCCAACTGTAGGCCTGCGAGTCTACATGCAGCCACGTTGAGGTTCAAAGCCTCGGATTTCTGTAAATTGATTTTAAAATTCGAGACTTCCCCGTAAACCTCCAGTTCGCGCACCAGATTTGGGAGTGAGATCGTGGGGTTAGTCAGTATGAATAGCAGGTCGTCTGCGTATCCAGCAATTTTATGAGTCTGGGAGCAGACCTGAAATGTCTGGGTTATTCCTGATTGTACAAAGTAGGGGTTCTAGTGACAGGATAAAAAGCAGGGGGGAGAGTGGGCATCCCTGCCTGGTACCGTTGGATAGGGGGAAGTAGTCGGAGTACGCGCCATTAACCCATTCTCGGGCCATGGGGGTAGAGTAAATGGCTGATATCCATCGACAGAAATTGACCCCTAACCCCATCGCCTGGAGCGCAGAAAGAAGGAACGACCAATCCACCCGGTCGAACGCTTTTTCTGCTTCAGTGGAGAGGAGTATGGTGGGTATGTGTTTCTCCGTGGCGTAGTGAATGGCGTTTAGTACCCTGACGGTGTTGTCTTTAGCGTCCCTGCACGGTAGAAAGCCCACCTGGTCAGTGTGGATCCTCACACTGGATCCTCCCACCTGGTCAGTGTGGATTGCTTACGTAGCGCAATAAGCGGTTAGCTAAGACCTTAGAGAACAGTTTCAGGTCCACATTAAGCAAGGAAATTGGGCGGTAACTGGAGCATTGGGAGGGGTCTTTTCCGTCTTTGGGGATAACTGTAACGGTCGCTCTTAGGGAGTCGACCGGGAAAGTGTGGTCGGCGAGGAGTGAGTTATAAGCCTGAAGGAACGGCGTGGTTAATTGGTCGCTGAAAAGCTTATAGTAGCGAAGGGAGAATCCGCCAGGACCCGGAGCCTTTTAACCCTAGTCTGTGTGGCTTTAATCCTGCCCAACAGCAGGTCGTTAAGTTTCTGGTGTAGGGTCCCCAACTCTGCTCCCACTGCTACCGCGAGAGTTTGTTTATGGCGGGCTTCCGGGGAACTAATTTGGGACAGCAATGTGGAGATTGTCTCTAGTCTTTGTCGTTTCGCATGGGATGCATGGGAAATAAAGATACCCCGCATACAGCATTTATGCGCCTACCAGATAGATAGGGGGGCAGACTCTAAAGTTTGGTTTTGTCGGAAATAGTGAGTCAATTCTTGTTTGAGCAGCAGAGCGTCGTCCAGCAGGAGATCATTAAGCTGCCAGCGCCACGGTCTGGCACTTTCCGAGTGCAACAACATCTCCATGAGGATGGGGGCATGATCTGAGATCGAGAGAACATCAATTGCAGTACGGCGCACTCTGTGCAGATCCCCCTGTCTAACGAAAAAGTAGTCTATCCTCGAATACACATTATGTGCCGAGGAGTAAAATGAATAGTCGCGGTCCCGAGCATGCATGAGTCTCCACACATCTACCAATTGTTCCGCATGGAGGGTCTTCCGCAGTCGGCAGAGAAAGGTATATGAGAGGTGTGAAGCCCCCCTGGACACGTCTAGTCGCGACATTAAAGTCTCCCCCCACAATGAGTATCCCCTCTACAAAGTCCGACAGGGTCAAAAGGCATTCCTCCAGGAAGGAGTTCTGGTCAGAGTTGGGGGCATAGATATTGACCATGGTAACCAGAGAGCCATAGAAGCACCCTTTCACAAACAGGTATCTGCCTTCGCTGTCACTCACCGTAGATATGTGCTGCCAACCTGCGGATCTAGCCACCAATATACTGACCCCCCGTGTTTTGGCGGCGAAGGACGACCCATGGTACACAAAGGGGAAGCGCGTGTCGGAGAGTCTCGACCTGAAGTGCGTTTCTTGGAGATATGCCACCTGGACTCTGTGTCTCCTTATATCACCCAAGACCCTGGACCACTTCTCTGGAATATTGAGGCCCTTCACATTCCCGGAGAGGAATTTCGTGGGTAGCGCTCCCGCAGTGCCATCTCTG
>NW_017309148.1:45774-52569 GCF_000935625.1 Nanorana parkeri | reverse complement strand
CCCGGACGTGGGGCCAAATAGGTGTCTGCGTCAGGGCAGAGAGACATAAAACAAGGCGGTGGCTTAACCCCTCTATAGGACACTATACCCCTCTATAGGACACTATAACAGATAAAGTGTCGGTAGGGATGTAACTCAAGCCTGGGTGAGTCAATCAGGGGGCTATCCCTGGTGAGGGTATGGTATTTGGGCCCCTGTCTCCATGTCCCAGAGCCGTGCAGTGGACAGCCGTCCCCCCAGATTATCCCCGCTATCACACATAACCTGCGTAACTCCGCCACCTCCACGTAACAGGGCCTACAACATGAAACGAGCACCCTAGTGAAAAACAGCTGGACTACGTCCCTAAGGGTAGGTGAACCCACATATTAGACCATTCCCCCCGAGGGGCGGTAGGCGAACCCGGGGTCATCACGTGGGAGTTGCCAACGAGCAAGGCCCAGACGAGAACTTCGGTCCCAGACTACCTGTAAAACTGAGGTATTAAGACAGAGATTTACTATGACATACTGGTGGCACGACAGCATCCGATGGAGTCTCAATCCCGGCGCCCCTGGGTGATCAGCGTTCATTGGTTGTCTAGTTATTAGGGATGCACAGATACTTTTCGAGTACCAGTGCAGATACTTGACATTTTCATGAGAACTACCAGGGTTTCAGCGGTTGCAGCTGGGACCTGGTTCTGGCGCTCCACCACTGTCCTGAAATCATTAGTCTGTATTGTTTTAGAAAAACTGTCACATGACAATAAACAAAAATGTATCAGTACTCGTACTCGCAAAACTGGTATCTGTGCATCCCTTTATTTATATTTATAAAAACAAAATCGTACATTAAAACAGAGATTTAAATTTTCCAGGAGCTCTGTGTGCTCCCTACAAATGACAGCTGCCTCCTAATTTTTGAATTTTTCTCTAGTCTAGTCTTGGAGCTCAAAAGTATCGGTACATGTACTCGTACTTGTACCGAGTACTGTACTTGGTATCTGTGCAACTCTACTAGTTATAGAGAACAATTATTTAATTTGCTGCCCATAGTAACTAGTCTATTGTGTATCAGGGACTTTACTACTCAGCGTTTTTTTCAAAAGGTCTTCGGCTGTCTAATAAATTGTGAATTTTACACCGTCAGATACTTGAACATAAAATCACAAATCTGATATGTATATATATACATAAATATATAATATTATTGTATTATTCGAATATGTAATTTGTTTTACTGTGTATGTATGTATGTATTTAAAAATATATATATATTTTTATATATGTATATATGTGTATGTGTGTATATATATATTATAATTATTATTTCTTTTATATTCTGACGACGGCCGATGTAATAAAAAAAACAACTAAAAACAGAAAGGGCACCTCCCTTAAATGAGACGGGAACCTCCCTGAAAAAAAGGTTTTGCAGGTTGTGATGTCTGCCTCTGCTAAGTCTGGCGCTTGGTCATGGACCAACTGCTCGACAGTATCAGGAGAGAGGAGAGGACCCGGTGGCAAACCTTATCTCGCATGGTGACCTTCCCCCCCCCCTCTCTGCCGGTGTTTATCAAGAAGATTACCGCAGGCAGGTATCGTTAAGATTGCCGCTCGTACACGATGACGTCTTGGCTTAGTGCAATCAAGTCTGACCCAACATTGAGAAATGACCATGGGCCAAGAAATTGTACTAAAATAACTTTTATTGTTTCAGTTGAAGATAAATCAAGAAGAATAAGTGATATTATCAAATAGTTGAGGAGTTTGGTCAATGTAGTACAAGTGAGCAATGTGTACTGTAGTGCAGTGTAGTTTCCAGGTATTTGGAAATATTCTCAAATTCAGCTCACTATCCACTTCGATTGTGTCCTTCATTTTGCACTTCTCCTGTCTTCTAAAAAAAATAGATAATTCTGAGAATAATCCCAAATATCATACAAAACGTCATTACACAATATCCCCCAAAAAATTGAAGTACATGCCATATTCATTGTCATCTCTGCGTGATTTAGATTTATTTTTGTTTGGTATATCACAGAGAAAGAGTAGCAGAGCCGGTGCAAGAAGGGCCACTACTAGTCCACAACGGGAACCAAGCCCCAGCACCAGCCCTGGAATTGAAGGTGCAACACCCAATGTTGAAGGGGTGGAATATGTGAAGGGGGCCAAAACCTCTGGTATGCACTGTTTGATTTTTCAACAAATATTTGTATTGAAAAACAAACACAGGCTTTTTAGATAAATAATTATTTTTGGGGTACATATAGCTCAAGAGTCACTGGACATGGACATTGCCAGCTCCACTCGAAGACGTTAAATTGCCTTCCTCCTTGGCCAGAAGAGCCTTATACAGAGGCTGCAAAAGGAGTTTGTGGAAATGCAGGAGGAGGTCACCATGTTATAATCAATGTTTTCTCAGTTCTTCAAATATCTCTGTGTCTTGCTTTTACCGCTGTGCATAAGGTGCATTGCTTTATTTATACACCCATATGTACATCGATTTTTTTTAACATAAACCTGACAACATTAGGGACATAAATCTGGACATGCACTACCTGGACTAAAAGTTAAACAATCTTCCAGGGTCGCCGGGCTGGTATGGTTTGGATGCGGGATGGTAAAAGCATCCTTTTGTACCTTAGACTGACTGGTGCTGCTGGCATTGATGGTGGCTGTGTCGGTGTCACTAATGGTTCCCCTTTTGGTGCTTGGAGGAGGAGCCACAATACTTTCCCCCCCTAACAGCATGGTGCACACGCATGTACTGGCTCATGCCGCTATTGCTAAGATGCCCTATGTTTCTGCCCTGGCTGACCTCCCTGCCTCAATGCTTGCATTTGGCCTTCTGACCAACACCAATTTTTGGAAAATGATGAGAAATGCTGCAACGGCAGCCATCGATGACACTAAATGATTAAATCACTTCCACTGCAGTGGTTATCACTCTCTTCCTTTGGTTTAGCAGAAACAGGAGGACGAGGTCTGAACAGCCCAGGTATTTTGGGTGCTGTAATGGTTTGAGGCCTAATGGTTGTATTGTCCAGTTCTGAGGTGGGAGGCTTAGAAAGCAGAACAGGTTAGTGCAGGCGACTTTGCTGGGGAGAAAAGGAGTGGGGACTGCGGTGAGAGACTACCAGGACTGTCAGTAGTGCCAAAATGGGTAGAGGGCAGGAAATCAGACTCCTTTATTAACAATGTCTGGAAAGCCTGTTTCCACCTCTTCCACGTTGCCAAGCAAAAAGTAATCTTTGGAATAGATTCTCCCTTCTCCAAGGGGTGAAACAGCAGTAAACTCTGTCTCGTTGCTGATCACATTGAAAAAAGAGATTCACTCAGATGCACAGAGAAATAACCGTGTGATCTACTCGACTCGCACAGCGATGGCGCCAAGGAAGACACCCTAAACTTGGCAGGAGCCCGTTCCCGGATGGGCAAAATTTCTAAACATGAACAACATTTTAGGAAATATTTTTAAATTTCACCATGGGCAGAGGCAGGGATGCAGCACATGGCAAAAATTACATTGGTCCTCTATAAGCGTCAAGAGAACACAGTAACAAAGTTTGGGGGACAAGGAAGACACCATAAACTTGGCTGGAGCACGTTCCAGGCTGGTAAAAATGTTCTAACAATAAACAACATATGTAGAAATATTTTAAATTTCACCATGGGCTGAGGCAGGGATGCAGCACATGGCAAACATTTAATTGGTCCTCTATAAGCATCAAGAGAACACAGAAACAAAGTTTGGGGGACAAGGAAGTGTAACGGCTCCCGGCGGCTCACCCGTGTGACGTCACGGACACGCTGCGGGGTTCCGCTCCCGGGCCGATGACGTCACGCGGCTCCACCCCCTCCTGCTCTTAAGCCGGAATCTTTCTCTTGTCTGACGTTCCAGCAATCAATGCGGACGCCAGACCTTCACTGGCCTCGCAGCACAGCGGAGCCTCTCTACCATACCTCTCCTCAGAGAACCTTCACATCCCCTCGCAGCTCGAGCAGATCCTTGGCAGTACTCTGCAGCCTCTTCATGCATTCAGGGACTCACTGGTCTATGGAGAGGATCAGCTTCCTTAGAAACAAGCACACACATGGCAAAAATTAAATTGGTCCTCTATAAGTGTCAAGAGAACACAGTAACAAAGTTTGGGAGACAAGGAATACACCACAAACTTAGCTGGAGCATGTTCCAGGCTGGTAAAAATGTTCTAACAATAAACAACATATATAGAAATATTTTTATATTTCACCATCGGCTGAGGCAGGGATGCAGCACATGGCAAAAATTAAATTGGTCCTCTAGAAGCGTACAGAGAGAGAGCAAGTTTAAGGAATGTCCAGAGTGAGGGAGGGGCACCACAGCTTTGGCAAATTTATTTTTTAAAATGCCAACTGCTCCATTAGCTGGGGGGACAACCGGGATCTTTGGGGTGACAGGATGTTTCCCGTCACAGAAAACACACGCTCACTCTGGACACTTGTCGGAGGGCAGGACAGCAGCTCCTTGGGAAGGCCACTCCTCGCTCTTCTCCTGCCAAAAAGCCATCGGATCTGTGGTGGGGTGCACTGGTGGGGCTGACACATAGGACATGACAACCTCCCTCGCCGATGTGGGTTTCCTGGGGCGCACTATGCTGGAGGTTCCCATTAGGCTGTCAAGTGCCTCAGCCCAGACAGGAGATGCTCCGCTGGGAGGAGCTCTGCTCACTTCACTGGATGATGCATGGGAGAGGGGGTGTTCAATATCTTCATCCTCCTCATTTTTCTCTCCCAGCTCTAGCGGCCTTACTGTCTGCCTTTCCCTCTGATGCACCCTGTCGATCAGTCTGTCCCGCCATGTGGTCAGAGCTTTGCACTGCACAGCCATTTTGCCCTTGATGCGAGGGTCACAAATGGCAGCCAGCATCAGTTCTGTCAAATCCTGCGTGCGCCTGCCCAATTCCTTCAGCAATGTGTTGAGCAGAGCCAGCACATCAGGTTGAGGGCCACCACTAGGCAATGGTTCCTCAGCCGACTTGAACCGCTCCAATTTGCTCTGAAGGAGGCTGAAGAGGGGGAGCACCTGACCAATGCTGGCATCCTCGTGGCTCAGGTGTTAGGTAATAGACAGGAAAGGTTTGAGGACTGCCACAATCTGCCCAATTATGGCCCAGTCCTCCCTGCCTAAGGGTCTCTCTATGCCAATGTTATGATCGCAGGCCATGGCATGGAGAGCCTTCTGCTGCTCAAGGATGCGCTCCAGCACACATCCTGTTTTAGGCAGTGTTCAGGAAGGCCTGCCTTCCTCTGTTTAACCCTGAGAGCCATCTTCCGACATGACTCCACTACTTTGGACAGCCTTCCGTAGATGATCGGGGAAACACGGTAGCTATATAAGTTCATAGGTGGTATCAATGGATAGACCTGTGACCCCCTGAAGACGTCATTTGTGACGAAACGTGTCGGGGCGGGCCTATTCCATGTGACACAAGCTCAACCAGGAAGTACAGGCGATCCGTACGCTGTATCTGATCAGCCGGTCTCTACTATTTTAACTGTAAGTTCTCTATGTTTTTTTAAATAAACGTTTATACCTACCACACCATGAGGAATTTTTCTTTTGTGATCTTATAAACTCTCGGCTGACGGGACATTGCCGGGAGAGATACCAGGGATGTGGACACACTGATTAATTTGCACTGCCTAACTACCACAGCAGTGGGGTGAGTGCGCACCCCAGAGGGGGCATTCATGGACACTTACACAATGGTGTGGGAAAAGTGTTTTTTCAAACATTCGTTTGGATTTTCTTCATCAAATTCACTTTGGACTATATTCACTAATATTGCAATTGGATTTATGTTAGATGGATCACCATCTGGGACTGGTTTAAATTTGATTGTGTTACTATTCTAGCTAGCAAGCAGCTATATAAGGTCACCACATATCATTTATGCACCTTTTGAAATTGTTACTATTAAGGTTGACAAAGGAGTAATTCACTTGGTGACACTGAGGTCACACTAAGCTTACTGCATACTGTTTTGTATACACAGCTGTTTTTGCTTATTTGATCATCTCACTATAATACTTTTAAATATCCTTGAGATATTGATTACACTTGATTTTAAGTAATTTCTTTTCACTTAATATCACCCTTTAGCGCTTCACAAGAATGAATGGTTGTCTGAAAAACTAAAGGAAGCACAGGCTGCTGTAAGGGAATTGTCTGGTCTCTACAGGAGTGCAAAGGCTGAGCATTCTAATTGTCTAGCCCAGATAAACTCTAATGTTTCTGGGGGCAATGTATGTGTTGTAGATGTGGAGGCTGAGCATAGATGTGGAGGCTGGGCATTCTAATTGTCTAGCCCAGATAAACTCTAATGTTTCTGGGGGCAATGTATGTGTTGTAGATGTGGAGTCTGACAAAGATGTTGAGTCAGATACTGAAATTGATTCGGGGATGGAAATGGAAAATGTGTCTGACTCTGTAGTTGGAAATATTAATACTATGGCAGAAGATACCTCAGATGAGTCTGTGGTGAGTGGACTTAATTCAGATGATTACTAGGATCTAGTAATTCTAGGATGGTTAATGTTGTGCAGCAATGTAAGTCGCCATGTGCTCAGAGAAGGTTTTGTGCAGGGAGGCCAGCCCTTTGTTGTTTTGCATGCAAAAGGTTTGGGCACACTGCGAAATACTGTGATGTAGTTAATGTCAACAGTGACGACATGGTCATGAGTTTATGAGTTAAGTGTTTATTGGTGTTGGGTTATGTTTAAGTGTGTTATACTGTAAACTGTTTATGAAAAGACTGTCAGCACCCCC
>NW_017309148.1:22938-45301 GCF_000935625.1 Nanorana parkeri | reverse complement strand
CCCCCCCCCGCCCCCCCTCGTTATCTCCGATTGTACTCTGAAGGAGCTCAGGACAATGGCATTCTGGCCAGGCTACTGCTATGGCTGTCTGGAAATCTTTAGCAGGTGGACCCCTGTGGTGTTGTGAAGACAGGATGTCTGGGGAGGGCAGGGTGGATGTGATGGGATTATATTCTTATCTGATCCCTTTCTGTATAAAAGTTTGTGCAGTTGCTCAATAATTCAGAATTTGTTTCACCCTACACTTGAGTCTCGACCAGTGACTGGGGAAACTGGGAGCTAAAGATCAGAGGGTTGCAATATCTCCTGAGCAAGGAAGAATACAGCGGCGGACATACTCATCCTGAGTACCGGGGTCCGTCACAGCAACATGCACAGGAATTCTAAATATCCCAAAACCACACCAAGAAGTAAAGTGGTTTATTCTGCAAGGTGGGGTAAGGGTCCTAGAAGTGGTTCATGGGAAACGCATAGAAGCCAGGAACAGCCAAGGTCATGGACTCAAGGACCAGGTTTAAAATCCCAATATGAACTCTTGAAATGGGAAAATAGAAAGCTTAAAGAAG
This sequence comes from Nanorana parkeri, assembly GCF_000935625.1. Lineage (NCBI taxonomy): Eukaryota > Metazoa > Chordata > Amphibia > Anura > Dicroglossidae > Nanorana > Nanorana parkeri. Next base: position 44,735 of record NW_017309148.1, on the reverse strand, counting down.
AATGAGATAGGTTCTGGGAACATTTTAGAGCTTCAAATTTTGTGCACCAGAGAAGAGGAAATTAAGAGATGCTGTTGAGGTCTTTCTAAACCATTTTACTGTTTGTATTTTGCAGGAGAAATGGAGAACCTTAAGTTGAAGACCTAAATTAACTTTTCTCTTCTTTCCCTAGAAACCTGTATTGGGGATCATTTTGTATTTTCTTTTTCTCTAAGGAGAAGCCCCAAAATTGGCTTAATAGGAAGCCACGCGGGTTAATACCCTACGTCCACCACCGGGTCCGGGAGTCTCTCCAGGACCCAGACTCAATAACCAGTGCTCATTCTAGTCAACCAGGTGATTGGGTCGTGCTAAAGAAACATCTGAGGACGGGACTGGAGCCAAGATATCTTGGGCCATTCCAGGTGCAGCTGACGATGCAAACCTCTTTGAAGCTCGAAGGACAAGACAACTGGGTCCACGCCAGTTAATGCAAGAAGTTGCTCAACTGCGTCAAAGAATGAGGAGTATCATTTTTGTTTATTTACTTAGCTTAGTGTACTTTAGCAAGGGAGATGATGAAAAGCATCCCAATCTTTTGTTTAAAATGCACCTCCAACTAGCTAAGGCAGCAAACAGGACCAATTGCTGGGTGTGCTCTAAATGCCCACCTAGTCATTCCACCCCAGCAATGGCAGCAGTTCATGCTATATACGATGTCCGTATTGGCATGAGGAAGTACAGTAAACTAGCAAAAGCCGCAAGAAGACATTTGTCAAAAGAACTTAATGACACTTTCCTAGAGGGCAACATCAGTTATAGTTTTAACATTAGCTCTGGCTCCTGCCGTTCGCTTCCTAATCCCGTATGGATATCAGGACAACTACGCAGTCCACAGGTATGCTTTAACCTTAATTTTGGTGAGGGAAGTAGATTTGTATGATACACCACTTGTGAGAAAGGTATAACAGTCAATCTCACTAATGAACCCCCCTCTCTTTTTAATGACACCAACAGACCAGATTACATCTGCTGGAAAGAAGGGTTTGATGTTCAGACTGAGGGAGCGATCCCCCAGTCTATTCAGTTACTACTGGAGGCCCGTGACCGTCAGAGAAGTTCTTCTTGTGCAGTGTTGACTGGTCCTTACTATTTCCTATGCGGGTTAGCCGCTTATGAGGTCATTCCCCTAATGCGAGGGTTTCATGTGTCCTGGTGAAGCTTGTCACTGCATCTTACGTTGCAGCCGATCGGGAGGAACTGATGGTGCAGAAGAAGGTAAGAAGGGAATTATTTTCCAACTCCAACCAGGCCTGGGCATGGTTTCCTGCTTGGACAGGATGGGGAATGGGACTTATGAACCGATTTACCAATTTCTCGTCCATAGTGGATGAGATGTTCAATGAAACCGTTGAGGCAGTGAGGGAGATCACCCAGGAACAACGACAGATGAAGACTCTGGTACTGCAGGAAAAGATGGCACTTGATTATCTTTTAGCGTCCAAGGGGGGTTTCTGTGAATTTATAGAAGAGGACTGTTGTACCTGGATATCATACACAATTGACATGGTCAAAGCACATATGGATGGAGAGCCGGATTCCTTTTGTCTCTCCCCTCTTTGCCTCTTCCCCCGCTCTATACCCATTTTCTCTTCTTTTTCTTTTGCTCTTATTACTTAAATGATTAAGGGTTATAATGTTATAATGATGCTGATCCTGGATACAATCTTGGATATTTTTCATATATGTTTATTTAGGTATGGTTACCAGGTACATGTGCATATATATATGCTTGGGTTACTTTTCCATATAGAACGGGGCCCAGATTGGAAGAGCATTTAGCTCAATGTCAAATTTAAAAGTTATGACTTATAATGTAAAGGGGCTTAACTCCCCTGTTAAGCGCCATTCCATACTCAGAGAATTAAGACAAGAATGAATCCAAATAGCCTTCCTCCAAGAGACGCACTTAACAGCCGAATCTAAGATAGGACTTGATACGTATAGTTTTCCACTTTGGTTTCACAGTTATTCCGATAATAAACTCTCTAGAGGAGTGGCTATTGGATTGAGTAGAGGAGTGCACTTTGAGCTCAAAGAATTTATAGCTGATAGAGAAGGGAGATACCTCTTTGTCAAAGGGACTATTAATAATAAAGGTTTCACGTTTGCCTCAGTGTATGCCCCCAACAGACACCAGAATACCTTAATTGAGCGGACACTAACATCTCTTTTGGATTTTAAGGAAGGTTCGCTGGTACTGGCGGGTTATTTTAACGTGGTGTTGGACCCTCTGCAGGACTCTTCTACAGGCCACGCTGCTGTTACCTTTAAACAGCTTAGTGGAATTAAGAGAGGACTGCACAGACCCCAATTGGTAGACAGCTGGAGATTACTCCACCCAACAGAAAGGGATTATTCTTTTTTTTTCAAAGGTACAGAACACATATTCTAGAATTGACTATATATGGGTGGAACATTGTGAGATTCCCAATATCTCCAGCGCAGAAATTTTGCCAATGACACTTTCAGACCACGCTCCAGTAATAGCAACAATTTTGTCTGCATCACCCCCACCACGACCATTTAGCTGGAAGCTTAAGGAAACCTTACTTAGAGACTAGGGAATACAAAAGGAGACTGAGCGGGACTTAGAACACTTTTTTGGGGAGAATATTTTATCTGTATCCTAACCGGCAGTATTATGGGAGGCACATAAAGTGGTTGTTAGGGGTAGACTGATCTCCCAGGGGGCTAGGAAAAAAGAGAACGCATGTGTAGGGTAAAGGATCTCTTAAGTCAAATAAACAAAATAGAAGCCCTGCATAAGCTCTCTCTTCAAATATCCCAACTGGCAGATTTACTTGCTCTGAGAGAGGACTTAAAGAAGTTAATGTTCCAACAGACCAAATATAGATTCTCCTTAGTTTCAAGGCGATTTTATGAATGGGGGAATAAGTCGGGTAAACTATTAGCAAGGGCCATACGTCATAGAAAAACATCAGGGTTTATCCCTAAAGTTAAGTAGACAAGACCGGATGGTTCATTCTACCCCGGAGATTGCGGCCACTTTTAGATTATTTTTCCAGTCTTTGTATAAAGTGTCTGGGGAGAAAACAAAAGAACAACTGGACATCGATAATAAGAGGATACAACAGTATTTATCTAAAAAGGCTTTCCCCAAAATAGAAGAAGAGGCAAGGGATGCATTGGAGGGGGATATAACCTTGGAAGAATTAAAAAAGGCCCTGGGCTCAATGCCGTTAGGTAAGAGTAACTGGACATCGATAATAAGAGGATACAACAGTATTTATCTAAAAAGGCTTTCCCCAAAATAGAAGAAGAGGCAAGGGACGCACTGGAGGGGGATATAACCTTGGAAGAATTAAAAAAGGCCCTGTGCTCAATGCCGTTAGGTAAGAGCCCAGGCCCTGATGGGCTACCGGTAGTGTATTACAGAACATACCAAGAAACACTCCTGCCTTATTTATTAGATTATATTAATTCACTTACACAAGGGGGGAATCTTGCACAAGAAACTACTTTGGCGCATATCACAGTGATCCCCAAAATAGGAAAGGACCCTACCAACCCGGCCAGTTATAGACCTATATCCCTGCTGAATAATGACATCAAATTGTACGCAAAAGTACTAGCCTCTAGGATACAGCAGTACATCCCGCAATTGATCAATTCGGATCAAACCGGCTTTATCCCGGGTAGAGAAACCCGAGACGGTGTTATGCGTACAATTTATATCATCCATTATGTACGAAGAGGGCTACACAATTCGCTGCTGCTCTCAACAGATGCCGAAAAGGCATTTGACAGAGTGGACTGGAATTATTTGTTCAGCACTTTGGTGTATTTTGGATTTGGCCAGAAAATGATAACTAGAATACAGGCAATGTATAACCAACCGAGGGCCCAGATAAAAATTAACGGTTCCTTATCACAATCTTTCCACGTATATAATGGGACCCGCCAAGGATGCCCCCTTTCCCCAATTCTCTTTGCTTTCTTTTTGGAACCATGACTAATTTCAATTAGGGAAAACCCCAGCATACACGGAGTAAGGGTGGGAGGTTGTGAACACAAACTGGCAGCGTACGCAGATGATATACTCTTTTATATCCGGCAACCGCATATAACAATCCCAAACTTGATGAAGGAATTGGAGAAATTTGGCCAGATCTCGAACTTTTAAATAAATATTAATAAATCAGAGATACTGAACATTAACACGCCCAGGGAAATGGAGGCTCAATTACAACCTCTCTTCCCCTTTAGCTGGCAGAAACAGAGGATGAAGTATCTGGGCATTTACTTAACCCCACAGCTTTCTGAATTATACCAGGTTAACTATGTTACTATGCTGAATGGTTTGAATGACGAGCTGGGTAGCTGGAGGCATCTGACTATTTCATGGCTGGGTAGGATAAATTTGGTAAAAATGAATATCCTCCCCAAATTCCTATTTTTATTTCAGACGCTATCGGTTACGGTCCCCAGGAAATATCTATCTATACTTCAATCTAGGGTTAATAAATTTGTCTGGGGCACTAGCCATATTATAATTTCACATAAGACACTGAAGCGCCCTAAACTGAAAGGAGGACTGGGTTTACCAGACTTTAATAAATATTATATGGCCGCCTCTCTATCACGTATAGTGGAACCATTACCCAACCCCATACTTCTGTTCCCAATCTACTGCACACCTTGGATCTTTTCTCAGATATCTCTGGCTTGGTGGTTAACTGGGGAAAATCAGCAGCCATGAATGTGTCTTTGACACAGCATGATTATGTTAGTCTCTGTGAGAATTTCACATTCTCTTGGGAACAGAAGTATCATATGCTACATTGTACGTAAATAACTACTTGCCCTTGATTAGGCAGCATAAGGCTTTACTGGACACCTTATGGATGACCATACTCCCTAAGCTACTATACTATTTTAGGGTACTACCTATAGCGGTCCCATCCTTTATCCTTCGAACTATCCAGAGAAACATCATATCGTTCATATGGTACCCGCTGTGCCCCAGGGTCCCAAGGTCCACTCTATTTAAGCACAAACGGGAAGGGGGGATAGGCCTTCCGAATATCCTCCTCTACTACCAAGCATCCCAACTGTTACCGTTAATTGCCATTCACCGCACTACCAAAATTCCGCTATGGACCATGTTAGAAATCCCCAACTGCCACCCAATTCCTCTACAAGCGCTACCCTGGCTACCGGCAGTTGATAGGCCCCGCTCTCTCAGCCCCTGATGAAACACGCTTTAAAAGTATGGGACTCACTGAAGTACTCCTCCGGTCTGATATCCCCCTCCTTACCTCTTCTCCCTCTACTCTCGCAACCTTTATTTGTCCCAGCATACACTGGTCCGACCATGTTTAGGTGGTGGACCCATAATGGCTTCACTAGACTGTATGATTTCTATCGTACCCCTGACATACCGACTTGGTCCCATCTTAAAACAACCAAACAGATTCCGTATACAGAAATGTTTAGGTTTCTTCAGCTGCAACACTGGGTATCCTCTATGCAGACACGTAGATGTTTAAATGCCCCGCTTACTGGTTTTGAGCACCTCTGCCTCTATGCACCAGGGGGACCTCAACAGGTGTCAGTTCTATATTCTACCTTGAACTCATTACCACGTACTAGTTTCCACTCTTATTCCAACAAATGGTCCACAGACCTGGGTCTGCATTGGTCTGATGATGAATGGAGTTCCAGTAATATGACAAATACTGAGGTTGCCTACAAAGTATTGTTTCGGTGGTACCTAGTCCCAACTCGTCTAGCTAGAATATATCCGTCATCTTCAACTAACTGCTACAGGGGTTGCTCGACCCCGGGGGACATGTTACATACCTGGTGGTCCTGCCCTTTCGCTGCCCGGTTCTGGACCAGAATATTTCGTTTACTTTCAACTTTTTTTGCCAAAAATATCTCTAAAGACCCAACACAGGCCTTGCTCCATGCCTCAGTTCCCGGACTGAATAAATCGCAGGGAGCCCTAGCTCACCAAATATTCATTGCCGCCAAATTAAATTGGAAAAAATTATTTATCCCATATCGGGAGTTTAGATGCAGTTCTCTTAAATGAACGATTGTCGTGCGTCCTAACGGATTCACATGCCAAATTTCTTAAAGTCTGGGAACCCTGGATTTTACATAATCACCCTGATCTGGATGTTGACACCCTCCACCGCCTGTGATGTGCTCTATAGAGTTAAGGGGTAATTAATGTGTGGCCCTCAGTTATGAACCGAAAACCTGTGGAATAGACCCGAACTACAATCGAAGCTGACCGACAGATGGACCCCCTTCTACTTGTCTTCCCCCCGTGGAAGACGTGGAAACTCTATGGCTAGAGCTAGATATGATGGACTAGAAAAATTGGGAGAGTTGTCCCTAGATGCAGCGCTGCCACAAGGGTGGGGGTGGCTGGGTGTGGGTTGGAATGATGGGTGTGCTGCTTCTTATAGATGCGGACCGGGGTGTCCGTCGTTTGCCAAGGGGATCAAAGAAAAATGGGAGTAAAGAAGCGCTACTACCATATATAAAATGAATGGAGATGGCCAACTTACCAATGGATGGATGGTGGAGCGTAATCAGCGGCGAGGGGTCGATGGGTGTAGGTCCATGATTTTGCATCCATATTATTTCCTTTATCTTCTACCGCATTAATGTTGATTTGTAGTGTTTGCATACTATTGATTGTACTACGTTGCCTATGTGGCCATCTGTAGCTGGCAAATTCTGTATAACATTGATTATTGTTACCTTGGTAACCCAATAAATATTTGGATACAAAAAAAAAAAAAAGGTACAGAGTACACCCAAAATAGAAAAAAAAAAGAAAATAGCACTGCGCTTCAAACTCAAAAAATTTGACATGTTTGATTGATTTTGATACTGTAGTGGTAATGTTGTTGGATGCAAGGGAGCGCGCCACTCACTAGCACACCACAAAGGTACATGTACCTCTGTAGTGTGCTAATAAGTGGCAGTGTTCCTTGCAATGTGCTACTAAGCTACACGTGGCTCAGTGGCACAAAGAAGATTCCGCTACAGAAATGCATCTTTTTTTAGGTTCCATCAAGGCGCAACAGCAAGCATTACTGAAGGCACCAGTTTCATCAGCTTCCCAAATCCTGCTTCATCTCTAGGTAAGTACAGAGGTTGACATGTTTGATTGATTTCTACTGTAGTGGTAATGTTGGATGCAAGGGAGCGTGCCACTCACTAGCACACCACAAAGGTGCATGTACCTCTGTAGTGTGCTAATAAGTGGCAGTGTTCCTTGCCGTGTGCTACTAAGCTACACGTGGCTCAGTAGCACACTGCAATGGTACACGTCTATAGCCATATTTTAATATGTTGCCTATGAATTTGGCTTTGATCAGGGTGCATTTTGAATATAATTCATCCTTAGTGAAAAACCCTGTATGTGTTTCGACTTTGCTAGCGTGAAATAATTTGTAGTATATAGGGCCTCAACTAATGATTATTTTCATAATCATTGCTTGATTTTTCCGAATAATCAGCTAAATCTATACGTGTGGGCCTTGTGCTGCCATGGAGCTGGACAGGAAAGGAAAATTACGGTAAGTATGAATTACAATTTTCCTGTTTTCCTGTCAGCTCCATGGCAGCACACGAATGGGAATTAACTAGCCAAAAACAGGGTGGGTATGCTTGAAAATTTTTAATCACAACTCATGGTAGAAGAAATAACCCTACGGCCGAATTCAACTTTAGTTAAGGCAGCTGGATCTACACAGTAGAACGTGTCATGAACGTGTGCGGAGAAGACCATGTGGCCGCTTTACACACAGTCTCTAAGGAAACACGATTGGGTGCAGACCATGATGTGGCCAGACTCCTAGTGGAAATGAGCAGACACCCCACTTGGGACAGTTATGTGCTCGGCTTCACATGCTAACGACATCGCCTTCCCTATCAAGGATGCTATGAGCCTACTGGATGCTGTAGCATCCTTCCTGGCACCTGCTGTGACGATAGAGATGACCCATAGACCTGAGCTCTTCCGTGGCCAAAATATATGCCTTTAGCATATTACCTACGTCCAAGCGGCCAATCTAGCTCCCATCATCCGACTTGAAGGTTGGTAATACAATTTCTTGGTGTATGTGAAAGTCAGTCATAACCTTGCATAGCTCTCATCTCTAGCATATGTCACAAAGAACTTGTGCAGGAAGGAAAACATTACCAAGGAGACCATGTGTGGTCTCCTTGCATGGGAGCTAGAATCACTCAGCATTGGAACTAGAATCACTCCATCACTCCAAAACCCATCTGGTGGAGGTGATAGCAACTAGAAAGGCAGCGTTTAATGCGAGGACGAGTAGTACTGGGCTTCCTAGAATGAAGAAGAGTATTGACTACCCTATCTGAGCAACCAAATGTGAGAAGTCTCCGCCTCTCAATATCCATGCTGCTAGGCAAAGTTTCACAGGTGCTGGGTAAAGGATCGGACCGTGAAAGAAGATCGGTCAATGGCAAATAGTGAATAGTGGTCAATGGCGAATATGGTGAATAGTGGAGGCTGGATACCCATCAGGCGGAGGAGAGTATACCAAGGCCCCTTGGGCTGGTTCGGAATCACTGCCAGGGCAGCCACCTATTCTCCCCAGAGTCTCCTCAGAAATTGTAGTATGAAAAAGGCACTCGCGGGAAGGCGCAAGCCGTCCGAATGTCCACTCTGCTGTCAGGGCATCCGTCGCCACCGCTTGTACACATGGAAACTTTGAGAAAAACTTCACGACTTCGGTGTTTGTTTGGGACAAAAATAGGTCTACTTCTGGAGCTAAGCCCCAGGATACCGTGTCCTGAAATACTTAATCGAGGAGACACCACTCGTCGTTGTCCAGAGGAACTCTGGATAGATAATCTGCTTGGTGATTGAGGGGACCCGACACGTACACTGCCAATAAGTGAAGATGGATCTGAGCCCAGGTAATAGGAGAGACTTCTTCCAGCAGGGCACGACTGCGTGCACCCCCTTGTCTCCTGATACAAGCCATTGCTGAGGTATTGTCAATTTTCATCAAAACTGACTTCCCCAGGATAAATCGCTGGAAGGCCAATAGCGCCTGAAACACTGCCCTCAGCTCCAGGACATTGGAGACAAACCCCCACTGCAGGAAAGGACCAGTGACCCTGAGCACCCTCGCTCAGACAGACGGCACCCCAACCCCATTCTCTTGCATCTGAGGAATTCACAGTCCACGTGGTAAGGAGGAGAAGCTGACAGCCTAGTCAGTTGCAGCCCATGAACCAGCACCCCAGGCCCACTGGGCTGCAGGAATAATTGACATCATGGACCCGACAATCTGAAGACAATGAGACACTAACAGTAGATGGTACGATAGGGCACCCGGGATTGCACAGCTTTGTGCCCGGAACCTCTTCTGGGGAAGAGAGACTGCACCGTATGCCTTACCTCCAGTGGCCTTAGCTGTTGCCATGTCTAGTTTGTTGCAGAGTAGCAACTGACCCCCAAATGGAATTACAACATCCCTGCTTGGATGTGGGATCTGCCACCCACGGTCTGAGCCACAGAGCCCTTCTGCCCGCCACTGCGGCCAACAAAACTCTGGCTAAAATTTAACATCGACCGAACCTCGGTGCAGAATGTAGAAGACAATCTGATATTCTTTAAGCCGTCTAAGATCTTAGATTTACTAAGATTCTCAGAAACTGCTGCTTCAGCGCTGCCCACCAAAGCCTTCAGGGCCTTGGAAGGTACTGCCATTGCAACTGCAGGTTTGCAGGCCCCACCGGCCAAGAGATAGATCTTTTTAAGATCCAAATCTGCCCAAGACATCCTTAAAAGGTAACAGCGTCACCAAGGGGCAGCGTGACATGCCATGCCAGCCTCATTAAGGCCGCATTAACCACAGGCGAATCAGTGTGTAAGATCCTCTTTCTTAAAAGGATACAGTTTAGAGAATCTATTTCCAAAGGAATACTTCCCATCCACCTGACTCCATACATCCTGGATACATTCTTCATCTGAAGAGGGAGAATCAGAATGGGGTTTGGAGGACTCCCGACCACGGCCAGCTCTAGAAGGGTCCGGACTAGACTCCTAAGCTGGATCTACAGTAGGCTGGTTTAAGGACTGACCCTATGCAGAAGAAACCTTTCCTGAGGGTATCCTGAAAGACTTTCTGCAGTAAATAAATAAATAACCTGCATATACCTGCCTCCTTGTCTGTAGTGGCCTCTGACAACATGATTCACACGCTGTTTTCTCCGATAAGGCCATACTGGTATATGCCCAATAAGCCCCCGAAGGGGCTGAGGATGGTGGGAGGGCCCCAGGATGCGCTGAGGGAATCCGCTGATTTACAGACAGAAACCGGTTGCGAAATCTTCTGTCGGAACGACAAGTGTCTTGCTCTGAGACGATGATCTCCCTCAACTGGACGCAGAGGACTCGCTGCGCTCCCGAACATGGCGCGAGCCGGACCTGTCGCAGCTCGGCTGACTGTGTACCACCAGGCTCAAAACAGACAGCCATCTCTGAAGGGCTGGGTGACTTTAATAGCCCCCCTATTAACTCCTCCACCAGAAGGAATGCAGACTGCCCAGCCGGCGGTGGAGACGCACTGGAACGCATAGCCTTCATCATAGGAACACACAGAAGCCGGGTTCTCGTCCAGAGGCGGAAGTGCCTGGGTGAAACGCATAGCATAGCAAGTCTTACAATGCAGTGGCCGGAAGCTCCCCATCGGCGGAATAACATCAGTGGAATGCACAGCGTGTGTTTCAACACCGCCGCTGGGAGCCCCAGACAGCACAGCAAGGAGCCGCAAACACCGGCTCCACACAGGCTATGGCAGCACAGGCTCTTGTCACTGACACAATACATAGAAATACACAAGAAGGAATACCGAATAAAAGGCAGAATAGGCCTGCAATGAAGCAACAACTCCATAAGTTACATTTTAAACATTACCAACGCTGGGGAACCACAGGTGACAGCAAAATACTCACCCAGAAAGCACCCAAGAGTTAGGGCACAAGATGAAGCTGACAGAGTTAGCAAACACCTTTCTGTAAGATCCAGTTAAAAGATTTAGTAGCAGAGCTACAAGTGGCAGCAGCCTGCACTCAGCAAGCACCTGCGGGGTTAAAGCACCTGAAAGCAAGCTAATGGGTGTTTCAGGTAACTACCTGCAAGAGTCAGCTTAGGCATTAGCAGCACCACAGAATCACATATGTAAAGGTGGCCATACAACTTACAACCATTGTAAAACATTTGTTGTGCAGACATCTCACCTTCATACAATTTCCTTACAACTAACCCATTATGCACAGACCAATGCAGTTCACAAATAACGCTTGTCAGCATCACCACCTAGCTGATTTACATTGATCAAAAGGACAAACTTTTGTTTGAGCATGTGCAGTTTGCATCTAGAGATTTTCATTGTACAACCACGCCATTAACCTGTCAATTTACATCCAAACAGACAATTGTTTTCCGCTGAAAGACAAAAAATCTCCAGATAATTGTAAGGTGTATGGGCTCCTTTAGGCGCCCAGACCAAGTAGGAATATCTCCTCCACCCATAATGAGCAACAGCAGTGTACTTACACCTTGTTCACCAGGCCCCGAGGATCACCAGCGGGGCTCCCATGGACCTGCACCATTTAGGAAAGGGCTCACAGGGACTTCGCCAACTGAAGGAGGTAGAAGAAGAAGGCGGACAGCAAGAACTTTATCCCTGCTAGGTAGGCGCCGTGCTCTGATCCTGACATGTAGGAGGAAAAAAAAGGAACGGCAAGCCAGGGGACTCTTTCAGCTTTTATGAGTTACGATCCTGATTAGGGGAGGAGGGAGGGATTAACCCATTCGTGTGCTGCTATGGAGCTGACAGGAAAGTGGTTTCAATTACTAGTGACGGTGCACCTTCCATGGTAGGAGTGACATCTGGTTTCATACAGTTATTTGTTAAGGAAACAAAACATGCAGTCATTCAGTTTCATTGTCTCATACATCAAGAAGCTCTTTGTGCCAAGGAAAGCAGCAAAAGAATGGACAATATCCTCAAAGATGTTACAAAAATGGTGAATTATATCATGGCACATGCTCTCAATTGTCGACAGTTCACTGCACTACTTGATGAGGTTCATGCACAGTATACGACTTTGTTGATGTACAATAATGTTCGATGGCTGAGCAGAGGACGAGTGCTTGAGAGATTTGTAGCCTGCTTGGATGAAATTAGATTGTTTATGAATGAAAAAGGGCAGGACTATCCGCAGCTCATTAATATGGTGTGGCTTGCAAATCTCATGTTTTTTACTGATTTCACAGCACACTTCAAAGACCTGAACATAAAATTGCACGGTGTGGGAAAAGCGGTAGAAAACATGTTTTGTGAAATTAGAATATTTGAGAAAAAACTGCTCGTTTTTCAAAGAGACATTGATAGTGGGCAGCTGAAATATTTTACCAATCTTAAAACACATTTTGAACATTGTCTGACATTTACAGACAATCCTCCAAACCATGAGGAAATCTGCAAGGTGTTTTCTAGCATACAAAAATAGGTCTACTTCTGGAGCTAAGCCCCAGGATACCGTGTCCTGAAATACTTAATCGAGGAGACACCACTCGTCGTTGTCCAGAGGAACTCTGGATAGATAATCTGCTTGGTGATTGAGGGGACCCGACACGTACACTGCCAATAAGTGAAGATGGATCTGAGCCCAGGTAATAGGAGAGACTTCTTCCAGCAGGGCACGACTGCGTGCACCCCCTTGTCTCCTGATACAAGCCATTGCTGAGGTATTGTCAATTTTCATCAAAACTGACTTCCCCAGGATAAATCGCTGGAAGGCCAATAGCGCCTGAAACACTGCCCTCAGCTCCAGGACATTGGAGACAAACCCCCACTGCAGGAAAGGACCAGTGACCCTGAGCACCCTCGCTCAGACAGACGGCACCCCAACCCCATTCTCTTGCATCTGAGGAATTCACAGTCCACGTGGTAAGGAGGAGAGACTGACAGCCTAGTCAGTTGCAGCCCATGAACCAGCACCCCAGGCCCACTGGGCTGCAGGAATAATTGACATCATGGACCCGACAATCTGAAGACAATGAGACACTAACAGTAGATGGTACGATAGGGCACCCGGGATTGCACAGCTTTGTGCCCGGAACCTCTTCTGGGGAAGAGAGACTGCACCGTATGCCTTACCTCCAGTGGCCTTAGCTGTTGCCATGTCTAGTTTGTTGCAGAGTAGCAACTGACCCCCAAATGGAATTACAACATCCCTGCTTGGATGTGGGATCTGCCACCCACGGTCTGAGCCACAGAGCCCTTCTGCCCGCCACTGCGGCCAACAAAACTCTGGCTAAAATTTAACATCGACCGAACCTCGGTGCAGAATGTAGAAGACAATCTGATATTCTTTAAGCCGTCTAAGATCTTAGATTTACTAAGATTCTCAGAAACTGCTGCTTCAGCGCTGCCCACCAAAGCCTTCAGGGCCTTGGAAGGTACTGCCATTGCAACTGCAGGTTTGCAGGCCCCACCGGCCAAGAGATAGATCTTTTTAAGATCCAAATCTGCCCAAGACATCCTTAAAAGGTAACAGCGTCACCAAGGGGCAGCGTGACATGCCATGCCAGCCTCATTAAGGCCGCATTAACCACAGGCGAATCAGTGTGTAAGATCCTCTTTCTTAAAAGGATACAGTTTAGAGAATCTATTTCCAAAGGAATACTTCCCATCCACCTGACTCCATACATCCTGGATACATTCTTCATCTGAAGAGGGAGAATCAGAATGGGGTTTGGAGGACTCCCGACCACGGCCAGCTCTAGAAGGGTCCGGACTAGACTCCTAAGCTGGATCTACAGTAGGCTGGTTTAAGGACTGACCCTATGCAGAAGAAACCTTTCCTGAGGGTATCCTGAAAGACTTTCTGCAGTAAATAAATAAATAACCTGCATATACCTGCCTCCTTGTCTGTAGTGGCCTCTGACAACATGATTCACACGCTGTTTTCTCCGATAAGGCCATACTGGTATATGCCCAATAAGCCCCCGAAGGGGCTGAGGATGGTGGGAGGGCCCCAGGATGCGCTGAGGGAATCCGCTGATTTACAGACAGAAACCGGTTGCGAAATCTTCTGTCGGAACGACAAGTGTCTTGCTCTGAGACGATGATCTCCCTCAACTGGACGCAGAGGACTCGCTGCGCTCCCGAACATGGCGCGAGCCGGACCTGTCGCAGCTCGGCTGACTGTGTACCACCAGGCTCAAAACAGACAGCCATCTCTGAAGGGCTGGGTGACTTTAATAGCCCCCCTATTAACTCCTCCACCAGAAGGAATGCAGACTGCCCAGCCGGCGGTGGAGACGCACTGGAACGCATAGCCTTCATCATAGGAACACACAGAAGCCGGGTTCTCGTCCAGAGGCGGAAGTGCCTGGGTGAAACGCATAGCATAGCAAGTCTTACAATGCAGTGGCCGGAAGCTCCCCATCGGCGGTTGGGTCATCCTATGCTTGTGAACAGTTGTTTTCAGTTTTGAATTATATCAAATCTGATACCAGAAACAGATTAACAGATGACCTGAGTGCTGCATGTGTTTTTTTTTAAATAATAAAGTTTTATTGAATTTTTCAATCTCGTATTCAAGACAAACAGAACAATAACAGAGAGAAACGAATAGGCATACAAGCCTATGTATAAACAGGATCATGTAGGACACAATTACATTGTAAACTAATAATGAAGCCTCTCAGGTTTTACAATGGAACAACGCTTCTCGTGTGGCCTGAACATAGATATGTACCTGGTTGGATCGAGAATTAGATCTAGATATATTCACAAATTCCAGAATTGCGAGCAAGACACATATAAGATATAAGTGAGTGTATAAAAAGGAACACACTTAGTAAAGTCATGAGATGTGTGATTTATGAAACCCAGCAGGTTTAGTATGCGTTAGTAACGCGTCACATTTGGCCCGATCGTAAGTGAAAACCTGATTAGGCTAAACAGCAGATCCAATGTATTGTTATGTAAAACAGGGGAAGGGTCAAAATAAAAGCGGGGAGGTGAGTGCAAGGGAAGCGGAGATGGAAGAGGGGGATAATCATGTAAGTCTTTGGTAAGGTAGGTGATAGACATGTGCGATTCGTTTCGTTACGAATCGAAATTCGTACGAATTTTCCTGAAATTCCGAATTTCGGAGCATCCGAAATCCGAATGGCAGTTTCCGAATTATATCCGAAATACGAAATTCCGTTAACGAATTTCGGATCCGAATTTCTTTGAAACAGGAACTAATATTACCCCTGTAAATGAGGTTGAACAGCATGACAAGAATTTTTTTTAATCCGAGATACGGATCCGCTGCTGCTGATGCATTACAATACACAGTTACACACACAGGCAGGAAATACGAAATTCCGTTGACGTATTTTCGTTCCGTTACGAACATTTGTTATATTAAAGTTAAAAAGCAAAGTACATTTATATTGGAGTTGATGGTAGTTTTTTTTTTAAAGTCCGAAATACGGAATACGGAATCCGGAATCCGTTAACGGAATTCGTATTTCGTTTTGGTTGACCAATCAGAGGTTCTCTTCTGCTGCTGAGAGTTGCATTACAAATACAGGCAGGAAATACGAAATTCCGTTGACGTATTTTCGTTCCGTTACGAACATTCGTTATATTGAAGGTAAAAAGCAAAGTACATTTATATTGGAGTTGATGGTAGTTTTTTTTTTTAAAGTCCGAAATACGGAATTCGGAATACGGAATCCGTTAACAGAATTCGTATTTCGGATAAAAAAAACAACTACCACTCCAATATTAACAAAGGTATTTTGCTTTTTAACTTCATCATAACTTATGTTCGTAAAGTTACGAAAATATAACCGCCACTAACGAAATTTTGTATTTCGTCCGAATCCGAATTGAGTTCAGTTACGAATTACGAAATACGAAATAACGGATATTCCGAAACGAAACAGAACAAATTTTTTGACGGCGCACAAGTCTAGTAGGTGACAATGTCATTAAGCCAGGACTGGGCAAAGGTATCGGTCAGTTATGAGGAAAAGTTAAAGTTATCTGAAGCCATATACAGTAGCCAGGGTGCCCAAGTGGAATCAAATTGTGCATGTCTATCATGTATGTGTACCGTCAACATTTCCATGTGCATAATGCAACAAAGTTCTGCAATCCATTCTTTGATGTTGGGGACCCTGGTTGAGTTCCAGTGTCTGGGTATAAGGGAGCGAGCTGAGGAGACAAAGAAACGGAGAAGAGTTTTCTTGAAATGCATCCTGGGAAAATATATAGAAGAGCAATTTTGGGAGACGGGTTGAGGACAACGCCAGTCACTTGCTGATGTATTAGAAAAATATGTCCATGATTAGTGGACAGGTCCACCAGATGTGGAGTAAGGAGCCCGTGTGAGAGGAGCATCTCCAGCAGAGCGAGGAGGAGCCAGGGAACATTTGTTGAAGGAGGCTGGGAGGACGATACCATCTCGTCAGTAGTTTATAGCTTGTTTCTTGAACTGAACTGGCAAGAGAGATTTTATGTGTGAAGAGGAACGCGGATCTGATTTCCTCTTCGGTGAGAGTCTGAGCGAGATCACGTTCCCAAGCTCGCACAAAATAAGGTCGTGGAGTAGATTGTATTGATATTAGTAGGCAGTATCAGTGGCGCCCGGGGCAGAATGCTGCCCCCCCGGTTGTTACGCCACTGGGAAGTATAGCAGGGAGATGGTATGAGTGGGAGGATTGGGTGACAGGCAAATGGCCTCAAATGAGGTGAGTGGTCTGTGGAGATTTGTTCGAGAGGATAAGGATCGGTAAAAGCTGCTCAGCTGGAGATATTGGAGCCATCGACCCGGAGCCGCACCTCCAGTGGGGAGTAGATCAATCAGGGGTTTAAGCCCAGTGGGGGAGAGGGCTGAGTAGATGGTTGAAGATTTCAGGCGTGTCCATGAGAGAAAGGAGGATGATATTCGTCCTGGGGGGAAGGAAGGATTATCCATCAATGGGGTCATGGGACCCAAGTGTTGTGATAGACAGCCATCTTTAAGGAGGGCATCCCATATCTTCAGTAGGGGGGGCAAGCAAAATGGTAGAAGAGTCTTTTGAGGTCTAAGGGGAGGTAAAACCCAAGGCAAAGAGAACGGTATGAGTGGAGATATGTGGATTTCTATTGTTACCCATAGCTTGTGTTTCGCGTGAAATGCTCGATCAAGGATGTGAGTCAGTAATGCAGCTTTATGGTAGGTTTTTAGATCGGGTAATCCCATTCCGCCTGCATCCTTGCGACATATAAGAATGGAGTATCTTAATCTGGCTGGTTTGTGGGCCCATACATATTTGAGGAGGGAAGATTTCAGTTGCTTGAAGAAGGAGGCTGGGAGTGAGATGGGAACTGTTTGAAATAGGTATAGAAAGCGAGGGAGAATATCCATTTTGAAAAGGGACATTCAACCAAACCATGTGTGTTTCAGTGAGCTCCAGTATCGAAGTTTAAGAATTGTTTTATGTAATAATGGTAGGTAATTAAGTCTATAGAGGTCCTCAAGGTTGGGAGGTATGAGGATCCCTAAGTATTTGATGTGTTGGGATTGCCATGGAAATGGGCATTGGTTTTGGAGGGATATGACTTCAAGTGGAGGCAGGGATATGTTAAGGGCCTCTGTTTTGTGGAGGTTGACTTTGAAGTGGCTTACTTTCCCAAATTTGCGAAATTCTTCTAGGAGGGATGGGAGGGCTATTCTGAGGTTCTTGATGTACAGTAGTAAGTCATCGGCATATAGGCTCATTTTGTGTTGGGAATTGGCGATTGGGATTCCTTGAATTGAGGGGTTCAGTGTAATGGCCTCCGCCAGGTGTTCCATTGCAAGGACGTATAGGGATGGTGAGAGGGGGCATCCTTGTCGAGTGCCATTGTGTATATGTATGGGGTCGTAAAACAGGCCATTGACATGTACCCTAGCCGTGGGGCAGTGATATAGTGCTTTAATGTGAGAAATGAAGGTAGATGGAAGGCCAATTTGTTCGAGAGTGAGGAAAAGGAAATCCCAATTAAGGCGATCAAAAGCCTTTTTGGCATCAACCGAGAGGAGGCATAAGGGGATTTTGTGGTATTTGGCGTATTGTAGTATGGTCAAGGTTTTCAGAGTGTTATCTCTAGCTTCGCGGAAGGGAATGAAGCCTACTTGATCTCGGTGTATAAGGTGTGGAATGTAGTGTCCTAATCTATTAGCTAGTATTTTGGCGTAGAGTTTTAGGTCAATATTTATCAGCGAAATGGGTCTGTAGCTGGAGCATAATGCGGGGTCTTTATCTTCTTTTAGTATAACTGTGATGTGCGCTTCTTGGGTTTGAGGGGTGAATTTGCAATTATTAGATATAGAGTTAAAGGTTTGTTCAAGTATAGGTGTCAGAGGATCACAAAAGTGCTTGTAAAAAGAGCCTGTGTACCCGTCTGGGCCAGGGCTTTTGCCAGGTTTAAGGTTCTGGATTGCTTCCATCACTTCATCATGAGTAAAGGGACGGCTAAGATGAGTTTTCGCTTCTTCGGAAATGGTGGGGAGGGGAGTTGACTGGATATATCGAAGTGGGTCAGGATAATCTGAAGAAGCTGCAGGAGGTGACTCTTGATTGTGTAGGTTGTATAAGTCTGAATAGTAGGAGTGGAAGGCTTTTGCAATAAGGTCCGGGTTATGGACTATTTGAGATTCTTTTGATAGGATTTTTGGGATATATGTTCGGGCGCGTTTGGCACGAACAGAGCGGGCTAGCATCCGACCGCATTTATCGCCATGTTCATAAAAGGATCTCTTTAGAGAATCCCTGTGTTTTAAATCGGTTTGGTCAAGAAGTAGGCGAAGTTGTGTACGCTTTTGAGTTAAGGTTTGGAGAAGGGAGGAGTCATTAGTCGCTTTATGGTGAGTCTCGAGCGAGTGGATCTCCTGCAAGAGTGTATTAATGGTTGCTGACTTTTCCTTTTTCAACCGGGAGCCGTGGGAGATCAGAGTGCCTCTAATCAGACATTTAAGAGCCTCCCAGCGTGTCGGTAAGGGAGTGGTGTCATTGGCATGTACAAACAAAAAGTCAGATATTGTTTTATGTATGGCCGTGACAGTAGTAGGGTCTTGCAGGAGGCACTCGTTAAGGCGCCAGGATGGAGCTCGTTTAGGGGAGTCTGGAATAGAGAGGCGAAGGGAAACAGAGTAATGGTCGGACCAAAGCTGGGAACCAATTGAGGCTTTGGGGTGCCATGTGAGCAAGTGATGGGAAATTAAAAAAAAGTCCATCCTGCTATGTGTATGGTGAGGATGCGAGTAGTGAGTGTAATCCCGGGTGTCAGAATGTAAAATTCTCCAGAAGTCAATTAATTGAGAGCTGTGTAATTTTTTTTTGAGCTTATTAAGACGAGATAGAGGGATATGGGATTTTCCAGTTGAGGAGTCTAGTGTTGGGTCAATAGTAAAATTGAAGTCTCCTCCAAAGATCAAAAGGCCATCAGAGAATTCCTCCAGTTTATCGAGAATGGAAAGCAAAACTGGTATTTGATTTTGATTAGGCAGATAGATATTAGCAAAAGTCATCTTTTTTGAATAGAGGTTGCCCTTGACAAAAACAAATCTGCCCTCATCGTCATTCTCTACCCCGGATGATATAAAGGGGATAGAGGAATGGAAACATATGGCGACTCCTTTGGATTTGCTGATCGGGTTGTTACTTAGATAAACTTCTTGGTAATAACGGGAGGATAATGGAGGAGCTTGAGAGCCCCTAAAGTGGGTCTCTTGCAGGAATAAGACGTGGGCCCTTCACTTATGCATATGGTATAGTAGTTGAGATCGCTTTCTAGGTTCATTGAGTCCTTGGACATTGAGAGATACGAGATTTAGTGAGGTCATTGTGACCTAGTTTGGATGTAATCCGTAGGGGCTGGTGAATATTGTTTGGGGTGGAGCGGAATAGGATGAAGGAAAGATATGGGAGAGGAGGGGAAAAGAGTAGAGTGCGTGATTGGAAGGGGTGTCCCCGCCATGCAATTTTGCCCATGCATATGCCTATACGACAGGGCCGGAGCAACACTATGCAATACCGATTGCACAGTAAACAGAAGAGCGGTGCAAGTGTATTTTTTGTGGGCTCAAGTGCAGGGCCGGTGCAAGCATTTTTGTGTACACAGGTGTAGGCGCATTTTACACCCCCTCCAGGACATAGCAGAGCTGCCTTCTCCAGCACACACATACACACAGCACGGAGGGCATCCACCCAGCTCTTCGTCTCCACCGCTCTGCAATCATCCAGCGCTCTGCTGTCAGTGCTAAGATAAAGGTTCAGTGGTAGGAGTTTTGCAGCACAAGACCTGCTCAAGGGGCAGCTGTTTTGGGCCCCACAACAATGACTGGGCCCTGGGCAGCTGCCCCGTTTGCCCTGTGTTCAAGACAGCCCTGGTGACGAGAAGAAGGGATAAAGGCAGAAAAAGTGAAAGAAGAGAAAGCAAGAGAGAAAAGAAGAGGAAAAGAAAAAGAGAAAGAGAGAGAAAAAAAAGGGGGGGAGGGGAGGGATTGGGTAAGGTCGAACTAACTATCGACCACTAAAGTGGGGAGTAGATCCCCTAGTACACACCCTATGTGCGAAAAACAAAGGGGGGAAAAAATATTCGCCCAAGGGTGTAAGGCCTATTTGGGGTTAAAGAAGCTCAGGCGACAGCATCTGCAACCGGGCCAGGCATCAACATAAACATAAATGGAAGCATTTTATAGTGATAATCTAAAGAAGAACACCAGTGTAGGAGAAAAACAGAACCAAGGAGTACACTGTTCAGTATCAAAATTGAAGGCTACCGTAGATTTTAGTATAGGCATGTAGTGATATCTCAATAGTTAACCAGTCAGGTAACGTTCAGAGAAGCTTGGTCATTCTCCTCTATTCCCAATCTTCAGTGGCGACTCTAGGAACAATATATAGGGGGGGCACATAAGATACCACAGTCAAAACTGGAGGGGCACTAATAATTTTCACCATTAAATCATACCACTGAAAAAAACTAATAAAGTATATATAAATAAGATTACAAGTATGAGAGTAATGCGGTATGCAATGATTATATATATTACAATAAAAAGGTATGGGTATGTAAACAGATTGGTTAGACTCAGGGCCAGGAGTGCGTGAATTAATGTCTGTTCCCCCCAAGTGACAGAATGCTAGGGTCCAGTCACTGCAACTATTTGACCCTGTAGTTCTGCCACTGTATAGAGGACTATAAAACCCAACAATACATTATACAGCAATGCAGAATACCACCAGCTATAAAGCCCTACAAATCCCAGCAATACATTATACAGCAATGCAGAATACCACCAGCTATAAAGCACTACAAATCCCAGCAATACATTATACAGCAATGGAGAATGCCACCGTCCGCTATAGAGCACTACAAATCCCAGCAATCCATTATACAGCAATGGAGAATGCCACCGTCAGCTATAGAAGACTACATATCCCTGTAATACATTCACAGCAATGCAGAATACCACCAGCTATAGAGGACTACAAATCCCAGCAATACATTATACAGCAATGGAGAATGCCACAGTCAGCTTTAGAGCACTACAAATCCCAGCAATCCATTATACAGCAATGGAGAATGCCACCGTCAGCTATAGAAGACTACAAATCCCTGTAATACATTCACAGCAATGCAGAATACCACCAGCTATAGAGCACTACAAATCCCAGCAATACA
>NW_017309148.1:18390-20269 GCF_000935625.1 Nanorana parkeri | reverse complement strand
CCAGCAATACACTATACAACAATACAGAATAATACTATTTGTTATAGAGCACTACAAATCCCAGCAACACATTATGCAACAATGCAGAATACCATTATCTATAGATGACTGGTGCTGGGTCCCGTATCCTGGTCCTCTGTGCCACGGAGCTCTGGGCCAGTCCCTGGGTACACTAGTAGCACATGGGCCCGCGCCTGCTCCTCATTAATGGGCTGCTCCTAGGATTTCATATTTCATATAATATATATATCTATCTCTCCGGTCGGTGGTATTCTGCCTTGTGCCGCTGTATTATACAATGCAGAATACCAATGTATTATACAGCGGCACAATGCAGATTACCACCAGCTTTAGAGGAACAACAAATCCCAGCAATAATACTTATACAGGCTGTTTAATGTATTATTGCTTGGATTTGTTGTTCCTCCATAACTCGTCAGTGGTACTCTGCATTGCGCCATGTAATCCTTATACAGCGCAATGCAGAATACCACCAGCTATAGAGGACTACAAGTCCCAGCAATAATACATTATACAGCGCAATGGAGAATAACACAATCTGTAGAGCAATACATCAGATCCCCGCAATAATACATTATATACATCACAATGGAGAATAACGCCAGCTATAGAGGACTACTGATCCCAGCAATAGTACATTATAGTATAATGTACTATTGCTGCCATTTGTTGTATTCCTCTATAGCTGCTGGTATTCTGCATTGCGCCGCTGTATAATGTACTATATTGCACACCACACTTTTTTTTGTTTACTTCCACCGCTCCAAGCTTGCTCCCGTGATGGACTACAATCTCAATACAAACTAGTAGTCCCTCACTGGAGCCTTTTTTTTAAATCCGATTAACCGATTAATCAAACTTAATCGGCGAACAAATCGATTTTGAAAATAATTGTTAGCTGCAGCCCTACATGGGATGGATTTTTCTGCTGATTTTGCATGCATGGAAACGCAGCAGAAAACCTCACAACTTGCTTGCCTGCATTTGGAGTGCCTTTAAAAATCAATGGCACAACAAATGTGTTTTGGCGCATTTCCACAGACATAAATGCCGAGCGCACACATTGCCACTCGTCCTCAGAATGCGCAGGTGTTAACCAGGCCTGAGGGTACGTTCCAGCCTGATTTTGGCCGGAACGCACTGCATCGCGGCCAGCTCACTTTTTTGTGGGGCAGGAGGGTGCGTGGAGGGCCACTGAAGTGAATGGCACCGTACCCGCGCCTATTTTGATCGCACAGGACCATGCGGCCGATCGCATTGCGGTGCCAGTGCCATTCACTTCAATGGCCTGCCACTCCCCCTCCTGCCCCACAAAAAAGTGACGCGGCCGCAATGCGATGCAGTGCGTTTTGGCCAGAATCGGACCTGAACGCACTGCATCTGGTGTGAATGGGCCCTAAGACTAACATTAGGCCTATAATGAAACTCCAATATCGGTCAGTTACAAAATAATAGCAATTAAGTAAGTCAAGGGTTAACTTTGTCAACACAAGTTTTACTTGCAGTAAGTAGACTTTAGTGATTCCACACAAGGGAAGGTGCTGGAGAGCAGGTCAGCGAAAAGGCTGGAGTCAGGAACATTGCAGCCTGTCAACCTGGAACTCAGGATGGAGAGCGGTGAGGTAAGTAGTAGTTTTTTATTTTTTTCTTCCAGGATGGAGAATGGTGTCCCTCACAGCCGACGAGAGGACATCACAGGCGTCTATGGGGCAGATCCGAGTGACGTCGAGGGACCTGATTGGGACTTGTGCACCTGCTGCTTGTTCCGTGCGGCCGGGCAGTGCAGTCAGAGCGGCAAAGGGAGAGACTATTTTCTCAGGCAGCTGGGGTGGATAGGGCAGTTTTTGCTCCCCCCCCC
>NW_017309148.1:12536-17413 GCF_000935625.1 Nanorana parkeri | reverse complement strand
CCCCCTCACCCCCCTGTAGCAACGCCACTACCAATCTTCCCTCCGGATAGGAATGTAGTAGACGTCCGTGAGGGATCTGTGGAATGTCCCAGCAATGACGGTCGTGGTGTAGTGTGGGAGGTATCGTATTCATCTAGCCCATGGGGGATGAGTCTTATCATGGTATATCTAGGTCAAGTGAAGGGACCTGTAGGTATTGTTCTATTTGGGAAAGGTCTCCCTTGTGATGTAGCAGCCGTGTTTGTGTATATTGCTAAGCGGTGTAGTGTGAATAATGGGAAATCTGTGGCTGCGAGCCATACAAGTGATCCCATCTACCACATATGTAGTAGAGAAGTGTAATCCACAACTATGAACCCCCGCTGTACAGTGAAAAGTTAGGGTAAGGATTAGGGTTGCCACCTGTCCAGGATTCACCCGGACAGTCCGGATTTTGAATGCTGTGTTCGGGTTTCATGGCATCAGAAACCTGGACACATCATGTCAAGCAGACAGGGACAACAAAAATTAAGATAGGGGCTACTGGCCCCCCACTGAAAACAGTCTTAACTGTGATATTTACATATTAATGGGCGGCGCTATGTACATATGAATAAGCTATGACTTATTCTCCCCAAAAAATGTCTGCGCATAGCTACAGTGTTCGGGTTTCGCTTGAAATAAAGGTGGCAACCCTAGTAAGGATAGTAACTCAATTGTTATATCACATATAGAGGTAGAGTGAATAGCATGTCATATATCACATATATAGGTATAAACATTTCAGATCTGTTACACATGTGTAAATATATGATGCATTAACAGAGATAACCATATCCCACCCACTCCCTTTATGTAAATTAAGCTTATGCTTTTTATGATGTTTATCCTGTAGCAATACCTGTAGACATGAGCCCCCGTGATCTTACAATGACGAGGGTGTTAAATTTACATGTATGTATTACCATAGATATAGTTAAAATTAGTCATTCAAGAGGGACTTATTATGGGGGAACTTTCCACTTTCTGTATAAAAAATGAACTCTGGGGGCGCGCGCGAGCAGAAAAAAATTGCCGTCTGGAGACGGCAACCCGCAGATGCTGCAGTGCCGTCCGTCCGTTTTTTTACTACGGGCGGACGGCAAGAGGTTAATGCACGTCCGCATGAGCGCTGGTACTGTTAACTCTCTGCATATTCTCTGGGAAAGATCAACCTATACAACCAGTACAGTATACCTATATCATAGGCAGCATTAGACTATTGGTATAGGAATAAGCAGGAGTGTATGAGCATAGAGGTTATGTAAAGAGGAAAATAAGTATAGTCACAGTCTGTTTTGATGGAACAGTGATACTTGCGATTGGGAACAGAGAGAGATCAGCTTCAGCAAAATAGATGATAATGTTCCTTAGGCTGTTATTGTGGCTGTTGCATGTCGATGGTCTCCTTGCGGCGTTTCCTCTGGGAGGGCACCTCTGTCCACTGGCCGTGTCCCTGGATAGTGGTGAGGATGGTGCAAGAGGATCTGGCCAGGGCTCCAATTCCACGGATGAAATCCCGAGGATCTTGACGAAGTCATCAAGGTCTGCAGGGGAGCGGACTATGACCGCTTTGCCATTTTTCCGAACGAGTAGGTGAAAGGGATATCCCCATCGGTAGGGGATGTTAGAGTCTCGTAGTGCTCTGGTTAGAGGACGAAGAGCCCTTCGCCTGGCGAGAGTGCGCTGGGAGAGATCTGGAAACACTGTGATCTCTGCCCCATCGAAATCCAGCTTACCTTTCTCTCTGACCTTAGTCATGATATTCTCCTTTTGTAAAAAGAAATGGATCCTGCAGAGGACATCGCGTGGCTGTGTCATGGATGGGTTGCGGTATCCGGGTACACGATGCACTCGATCGATCTCCAGTGCTTCCGTCACAGGCCGGTCTAGGAATGAGTTCAGGATGCCTCTTACTGTGTGTTCCAAGTCAGGAGAGCCGGTGGCTTCAGGGATGCCACGGATCCTGACATTGTTTCGTCGGCTCCTGTCTTCTAAGTCATCCATATGGAGTGAGATCACTTGGAGTTGTTGATGTTGCTGTATGGCCAGCGTTTGAAGCTCTTCAGTGGCAGTACGCTGGGATATCATCATCATCATCATGGGATATCTATATCATCAACCCTTGGGTGGAAGCCATGGATTGCTTCACAGAGGTCTGCCATATCTCTCTTGTGAAGGGCTTCAAGGCGGGAGAAGAGGGTCTCCATATCTCGTTTCGTAGGTAGATGGGTAAGGGCCCTACGGAACTCGCCCTCTTCTGTATCTTCATCCGAGGATGCCGCTGTGTGCCGAGAAGAGACATGTGAATCATCAGGGCGTGAGGTGAGACCGGCTGGAGAGGCAGGCCCAGCACGTGGAGTCGCCATGTTGCCAGCTCGGCCTCGGCCGCGGGAGTCCTGGAAAAAGGTCTCAATATCCGACTTAGAGGACCGGGCAGGTGTCTGTTTAGGTCCCGGAGGTTTCTTCTTGCTTGTTGGACCCATGGAGGCACACAAGTATGATGTGGAAAGGCAGTATAGGTGGACGCCTGGCCCGTGTTGCGGGAGCCGTTAAAAAGTGCTGCCGCCCGCCGCCATGAGCTAGCTCCGCCCCGTGCTGCATGTGTTTATCATAAAGTAACACAGTATGAGCCAAGGTGTGACAAATTAGCTGCATTCATACAACAGCAAAAATCACATTAATTCTGCATGTACAATCTCCAATTGCAATCTTTTACTGTAATCTAGGATTGCTGAGCTTTGTAGTGTTCTATAGCCGGTTGCCATTCGCTTGCTGTAGAGAACAACAGACCCCATCAATCCATATTTACACTGCATTTATACAGGGCTGCGTTTTGATCTCCCCCAGGGCTACGTTTTGATCTCCCCCAGGGCTGCGTTTTGATCTCCCCATGGGCTGCGTTTTGATCTCCCCCAGGGCTGCGTTTTGGTCTCCCCCAGGGCTGCGTTTTGGTCAGCTCCAGGGCTGCGCTTTGGTCTCCCCCAGGGCTGCGTTTGGGTCTCCCCCAGGGCTGCGTTTTAGTCAGCTCCAGGGCTGCGTTTTGATCAGCTCCAGGGCTGCGTTTTGGTTTCCCCCCGGGCTGCATTTTGGTCTCCCCCAGGGCTGCGTTTTGGTCTCCCCCAGGGCTGCGGTTTGGTCTCCCCCAGGGCTGCGTTTTGGTCTCCCCCCAGCGCTGCATACAGATCTTAAAAGGAATGTGTGCAGGGCTCTGTGGGTGGGTGCCAGGCTCTCCAGGACTCTGCATGCAACTGCTGGGCTCTCTAGGGCTGAACGGGTGGGATCTGGGCTTGTGTAGGGTTACAGAGCTCTGCTGGTTATTGCGGGGATGTCCTTTGCTGCTTCAGGAAGGAGGAGAAGGCAATGTGCAGCCAGACAGACACTATTACAGACAGCTGCCTAAGGACCCCAATCAGCTGAACTTCCTCAAAAATTGAAAGGGCCAGTATCGGCCTTTAGTATCGGGGCATTTTCAGGAGTAAAAGTACTCCTGAAAATGCCCTGTATCAGCCCCGATACTACTATTGGTAACGGGACAACTCTAGAGGACCTTATTCTTTTCTCTCTTTTTTTTCTGCCTCTCTTTCAATACCCTTTAATTCTCCTTTATTTCTACTCCCACTTTCTCCTTTTCCACTTCCTGTTCTATATAGGGTGGTTCACCCGTTTCTATGGATATCTTTCCATTTTGTTGCCCTCATGCAGGTTGCTTATTAGTACATAGACCTGTTTGTATTGCAATCCATGGCCATGATATAAATTTTTCTTATCTTTTGGTGTTTGACCTGTATTTTTTTTTTTAATGCACAGCCTGAACAAGTCTTCATTCTGTTATTGACCCCTGCGTGGGCATTTTCACAGTCGAACAATAAAATTTAATAAAATTGTTTTAAAAAATGATATGCATCAACCCTGAGACAGTCTCATTCAAAAGTTCAGAGGCAGAAAAAGCAGGTGATTATGATGACCCCTCAAATTCACCACATTTACCTTTGATAAATGGTAAAAATTGTCAAGTTATTTTAATAAAAACTATATGATTAAAACCTCCTTGTATTGTATCTTACTTTTAAGACTTAAGCACATAATTAGTTCTAAAAGTGGTATAAAGTGTGTTTGTACAAGAAATCATCAGTATTTGGGTCGAAGTGCAGGGTTGGCACTTTGAGACACGTAATTTGGTTTAATGATCCAGTTTGGGCACTCGGGCTCAAAAAGGTTCACCACCGCTGGTCTAGACACTATAAAACATAATAAACATAGAAAAAAAAGTGCTAGTACATCTAATAAAATGTGTACATATAGAAAATCCTATGTTAAATCTCACAAGTGATGTACAACACCCTCTTAGTTTATGTAACCATATGTGAAGTCCATTATTTTTTGATACAATAAAGTCCTTGAAATATGTGAGGATCTTAACCGTCTTAGCCGTCTTGAGACACTGAGGATCTGGTTAGGTTGTTTCTTCTGCTGTGTCTGGCTGTGTCCTCCCCCTCCTTCTCCTCCATGCCTGCCGGATCTCCCAGGCATCCTCCCCGATGTCTGTGTGACAGGCATGGGGAGGGGGGGAAGATCACAGAAGCAGGAGGCACACAGACATTAACTAGAGGAGAAAGGACGGCCGGATGGTCTCCCTGTCAGCGGTGCCGCTGGGCTTCTCCTGTCTCATGCTTGAGCTAAAGGGACAGCTGCTTTGGGCCCCTGTAAATTATGGGGCCCAGGGCAATTGCCCCTTTTGCCCTGCATTAAAGACGGCCCTGGTGAGGATATATCTTCCAACTTTTATAATGCATAAACAATTAGTGAATCAGTGCTCTCCAGTCTCCACCGTGCTCAAAGATAAGACTCCTCTTGCT
>NW_017309148.1:8661-12439 GCF_000935625.1 Nanorana parkeri | reverse complement strand
AAAAAAAACGAAGAAAAAAAAACCAAGGAAAAAAAAACTCTCCCAGGCACTCTGGGAGCCTCCCGCTCCCGGCCGCCCAGGAGAGAAACAATGCTTTTTCTATTTTTTTTTTCTTTATTCTGACACGGAGGCGTGTCAGAATAGAATTTTTTTTAATATGTTTTGCCCATTGGAATGCATTGCTAGATTGCTATTGGCTATTTCAATTTGCAATAGCCAATAGTAAACAAGCATTGTACCCGCCCTCTGCTGCAGTTCTCCATCAAGTCCATCAGGTACAATGCTAGTTTACTATTGGCTATTGGTGATCAAATTCCTGCCACTAGGCGTCACCCCATTCAGGCTGCATTCTAGTGTGTATAATCTCCTAAACCCGTTTCAAACTAGACTCCATAATATATACATACAAATAAAATCTTACAATACATCAAAACATTTAACATTTAGGAGAGTCGAGGAGGATGCATACACAGGATATTCAATGGATACATGACGTAAATTAATTCCAGTCCTGAACAAACTGGATCTAATTTATAAAATTGGCAAAAACTAAATGTTAAAATATTTAGTAACAAAAGAGGGGGGGACATTGTTTAATGGAATAGGATTTTATCCATGTGGGAGATGTGTAGGATGCCACTTAAGAAAACAAACAAAAATAACACAATTCCAGACTGATACAAATAATAAGAGGTTTAATATAAACAAATGTATTTCCTGTGGAACAACGCATGTCACATACTTTCTCGAATGCCCGTGTGGGCAACAATACGTGGGGAGGACCACGAGACCGCTTAAGATTCGGATACAGGAACACATTAATAATATTAAAAATGGGTTCACTAAACATAGTGTATCTAAACATTTTAAACTGTGCCACAACAAGGACCCATCGGGTCTAAAATTTTGTGGAGTAGATAGAGCTATGAAATACTGGAGAGGGAATCATTTAAAAAAGA
The DNA here is from genome assembly GCF_000935625.1 of Nanorana parkeri. Taxonomy (NCBI): domain Eukaryota; kingdom Metazoa; phylum Chordata; class Amphibia; order Anura; family Dicroglossidae; genus Nanorana; species Nanorana parkeri. The sequence continues at coordinate 11,480 of NW_017309148.1, read as the reverse complement.
GAAATCTCTCAAAGAGAAACAAAGTGGATATATTTGTTAGACACTATGGTCCCTAGAGGTTTGAACATCGAACTGGATTTGAACTGTTTTTTAAGGAATGATTAAATTGGTATAATCGCTTATAATTTTTAAGTGTTTTTAGATAGTTTAATTATTTCCCCATTACTTGTCTTAGTTCATTAGAAGGTTTATGCACCACCATGCAATTATAGTTTGTTTGATACAGAGCTTTATGTTCCCTATTTATCATATACGGTATACATAAAGTAAACATTTTCCACACTATGTTTATAAGTTATACTAAAACATTTCCCACACCAGCCTCTATATGTCTTAGTTATTGTTCCTTGTACCATTTTGCTTTATACCGGTTTATGGTTTTATCATTAGAAGTTTATGCACCATTATGCAATCTATTAAGATTGTTATATATAGAGTTATATGGACATCCTTTCGGTGTCCTCCCATTTATTATTATATAGGAAGTAATGTGGCATTATATAAACATTTCCCACACTTCGTTTTTAGATATAGTATGACATTTCCCACACCATCCTTCATATACCTAAGTTATTGTTTTTTTTATCATTTTGTTATTCACATTAGAAGTTTACATATACTATTATGCATTCTATGAAGACTGTCTGTTTTAGAGATTTATAGATATCCCTCTGGTTTTCTCCATTTATTATGTAGGAATTAACATGGCAGTATAAATATAGAATATACATTTTCCACACTATTCTAGCAGAACCGCCGGACAATAGAAAACTATTGAGCGGAGCTAGCTGTCACTGCTAGCTCCGCACAATCGTTTTCTATTTACTTTTTTAAAACTTTTTTTTACTATTTTTCTGTTCTGCTTGGTCCCTCTGAGGGACCGAACAGAACAGCCGAGCCGAATGCCGCTCAGCGGCATTCGGCTATTCACTCACTGCTGTTCGGCATCTATAAGAATAGGCCGAACAGCAGTGTTCGACTCAGCCATGTTCGGCCGACCCGAAGCCATGTGAATCCACCCGATGTACGGCTGATTTCAGCCGATGTATACATATATATATATATATATATATATAAATAAAAGGATCGGACTCCATTCAGGAGGACAGAGACTGAGGATCCAACGTGACAACAGCTGTGTGTGTTTCAATGGGACTGCCAAGCGAAATCAAAGGAATTATACAGGGAGAGCAGAGAACTGTGCTTTAAAGCGCAGTGGATTTTAATGCGCAGGAAGCGTATATTAATTTCTATAGCACTAGCTGCTTCTTCCCACCTCGGTAACCCCACATTGAAGAGTTTGGTCGGAGGACAAGGTTAGCGTCTATGGCCATATCACCCTTATAGCGGCCGATCTCGTCTGATCTCGGAGGCTAAGGAGGCTGGGGCCTGATTAGTACCTGGATGGGAGACAGCCTGGGAACACCAGGTGCCTTAGGCTTTTTCTTTATTTGGATGACAATTCCATTTATAGCTGCTTCTTCCCACCTCGGCAGCCCCAATTTGAAGAGGTTGGTCGCAGAGCAATGTAAGCATCTATGGCCAAATCACCCTGAAAGCGCTCAATCACATCTGATCTTGGATTAGCCCTGGATGGGAGACAGTCTGGGAACACCAGGTGCTGAAGGCATTTATTTGGATGAGATTTCCGTTCCTAGAGGCTTCTTCCCACCTTGGCAACCCCAAGTTGAAGATGTTGGTCGAAGGGTAAGGTTAGCATCTACAGCCATATCACCCTGAAAGCACCTGATCTTGGAGGCTAAGCAGAGTGGGGCTTGGTTAGTACCTGGATGGGAGACCGCCTGGGAACACCAGGTGCTGTAGGGCTTTTTTTTTGGGATGAGATGTCCGTTCCTAACTGCTTCCTCCCACTTCGGCAACCCTAAGTTGAAAAAGTTGATCGGAGGACCACCTCTTCAACTTGCGCCCAATCTCATCTGCTCTTGGAGGCTAAGCAGTGTGGGGCCTGATTAGTACTTGGATGGGAGACCGCCTCGGAACACCAGGTGCTGTAGGTTTTTTTATTTTTATTTGGATGATGATTCCGTTCCTAGCGGCTTCTTCCCACCTCGGCAACCCCAAGTTGAAGAGGTTGGTCGGAGGACATGGTTGAAGATATAGGAGATGAAGGAATGGAAGGTATAGGAGATGAAGGAATGGAAGGTATAGGAGATGACGGAATGGAAGGTATAGGAGATGACGGAATGGAAGGTATAGGAGATGACGGAATGGAAGGTATAGGAGAGGAAGATATAGGAGATGAAGGAATGGAAGGTATAGGAGAGGAAGGAATGGAAGGTATAGGAGATGAAGGAATGGAAGGTATAGAAGATGATGAAATAGGAGATGAAGGAATGGAAGGTATAGGAGATTATGGAGATGAAGACATAGGAGATGAAGGAATGAAAGGTATAGGAGATGAAGGAATGGAAGGTATAGGAGATTAAGGAATGGAAGGTATAGGAGATGAAGGAATGGAAGACAGAGGAGATGAAGGAATGGAAGGTATAGGAGATGACAGACTGTGTCTTGTCTTGCAGTGCTGAGGTTGTTCTGAACCTGGTGAGAGCCGCCCCGTTATCGCCCTGTACTCCTGAACATCATTGATTAATACTCTCTTGAACCAAAATCTGCTGGCGCGGTGTTTGATTCTGTCTGCTGTATAGGAGATGAAGATATAGGCAATGAAGGAATGGTAGGCATAGGAGATGAAGGATTGGAAGATATAGGAGATGAAGGAATGGAAGGTATAGGAGATGAAGGAATGGAAGGTATAGGAGATGAAGGAATGGAAGGTATAGGAGATGAAGGAATGGAAG
>NW_017309148.1:7351-7930 GCF_000935625.1 Nanorana parkeri | reverse complement strand
TGGAATGTATAGGAGATGAAGGAATGGAAGGTATAGGAGATGAAGGAATGGAAGGTATAGGAGATGAAGGAATGGAAGGTATAGGAGATGAAGGAATGGAAGACAGAGGAGATGAAGGAATGGAAGACAGAGGAGATGAAGGAATGGAAGACAGAGGAGATGAAGGAATGGAAAGTATAGGAGATGACAGACTGTGTCTTGTCTTGCAGTGCTGAAGTTGTTCTGAACCTGGTGAGAGCCTCCCCGTTATTGCCCTGCACTCCTGAACATCATTGATTAATACTCTCTTGAACCAAAATCTGCTGGCGCGGTGTTTGATTCTGTCTGCTGTATAGGAGATGAAGATATAGGAGATGAAGGAATGTAAGATATAGGAGATAAAGGAATGGAAGGTATAGGAGATGAGGGTATAGGAGATGAAGGAATGGAAGGTATAGGAGATGAAGGAATTGAAGATATAGTAGATGAAGGTATAGAAGATGAAGGAATTGAAGGTATAGAAGATGAAGGAATGGAAGGTATAGGAGATAAAGTAATGGAAGTTATAGGAGATGAAGGAATGGAAGGTATAGGAGATGA
>NW_017309148.1:4451-7162 GCF_000935625.1 Nanorana parkeri | reverse complement strand
AATGGAAGGTATAGAAGATGAAGGAATGGAAGGTATAGGAGATGAAAGAATGAAAGATATAGAAGATGGAGATATAGGAGATGAAGGAATTGAAGGTATAGGAGATGAAGGAATGGAAGATATAGGAGATGAAGGTATAGGAGATGAAGGAATGGAAGGTATAGGAGATGAAGGAATTGAAGATATAGTAGATGAAGGTATAGAAGATGAAGGAATTGAAGGTATAGAAGATGAAGGAATGGAAGGTATGGAGGTGAAGATATAGGAGATGAAGGAATGGAAGGTATAGGAGATGAAGGAATGGAAGGTATAGGAGATAAAGGATTGGAAGATATAGGAGATGAGGATATAGGAGGTGAAGGAATGGAAGATATAGGAGATGAAGGAATGGAAGGCATATGGGGTTGAAGATATAGGAGATGATGGAATGGAAGGTATAGGAGATGAAGGAATGGAAGATATAGGAGATGAAGGAATGGAAGATATAGGAGATGATGGAATGGAAGGTATAGGAGATGAAGGAATGGAAGGTATAGGAAATGAAGGAATAGAAGGTATAGCAGAGGAAGATATAAGAGATGAAGGAATGGAAGGTATAGGAGATGAAGGAATGGAAGGTATAGGAGATGACGGAATGGAAGGTATAGGAGATGAAGGAATGGAAGGTATAGGAGAGGAAGATATAGGAGATGAAGGAATGGAAGGTACAGGAAATGAAGGAATGGAAGGTATAGGAGAGGAAGATATAGGAGATGAAGGAATGGAAGGTACTAGAGAGGAAGGAATGGAAGGTATAGGAGAGGAAGGAATGGAAGGTATAGGAGATGAAGGAATGGAAGGTATAGGAGATAATGGGAGGTATAGGAGATGAAGGAATGGAAGGTATAGTAGATGAAGGAATGGAAGGTATAGGAAATGAAGGAATGGAAGGTATAGTAGATGAAGGAATGGAAGGTATAGTAGATGAAGGAATGGAAGGTATAGAAGATGAAGGAATGGAAGGTATAGGAGATGAAGGAATGAAAGGTATAGGAGATGAAGGAATGGAAGGTATAGGAGAGAAAGGTATAGGAGATGAAGGAATGGAAGGTACTGGAGATGAAGGGATGGAAGGTATAGGAGATGAAGGAATGGAAGGTATAGTAGATGAAGGAATGGAAGGTATAGAAGATGAAGGTATAGGAGATGAAGGAATGAAAAGGTATAGGAGATAAAGGATTGGAAGATATAGGAGATGAGGATATAGGAGGTGAAGGAATGGAAGATATAGGAGATGAAGGAATGGAAGATATAGGAGATGATGGAATGAAAGGTATAGGAGATGAAAGAATGAAAGGTATAGGAGATGAAAGAATGAAAGGTATAGGAGATGAAAGAATGAAAGGTATAGGAGATGAAAGAATGAAAGGTATAGGAGATGAAAGAATGAAAGGTATAGGAGATGAAAGAATGAAAGGTATAGGAGATGAAAGAATGAAAGGTATAGGAGATGAAAGAATGAAAGGTATAGGAGATGAAAGAATGAAAGGTATAGGAGATGAAAGAATGAAAGGTATAGGAGATGAAAGAATGAAAGGTATAGGAGATGAAAGAATGAAAGGTATAGGAGATGAAAGAATGAAAGGTATAGGAGATGAAAGAATGAAAGGTATAGGAGATGAAAGAATGAAAGGTATAGGAGATGAAAGAATGAAAGGTATAGGAGATGAAAGAATGAAAGGTATAGGAGATGAAAGAATGAAAGGTATAGGAGATGAAAGAATGAAAGGTATAGGAGATGAAAGAATGAAAGGTATAGGAGATGAAAGAATGAAAGGTATAGGAGATGAAAGAATGAAAGGTATAGGAGATGAAAGAATGAAAGGTATAGGAGATGAAAGAATGAAAGGTATAGGAGATGAAAGAATGAAAGGTATAGGAGATGAAAGAATGAAAGGTATAGGAGATGAAAGAATGAAAGGTATAGGAGATGAAAGAATGAAAGGTATAGGAGATGAAAGAATGAAAGGTATAGGAGATGAAAGAATGAAAGGTATAGGAGATGAAAGAATGAAAGGTATAGGAGATGAAAGAATGAAAGGTATAGGAGATGAAAGAATGAAAGGTATAGGAGATGAAAGAATGAAAGGTATAGGAGATGAAAGAATGAAAGGTATAGGAGATGAAAGAATGAAAGGTATAGGAGATGAAAGCATAGAAGATATAGGAGATGAAAGAATGGAAGATATAGGAGATGAAGGAATGGAAGATATAGGAGATGAAGGAATGGAAGGCATATGGGGATGAAGATATAGGAGATGAAAGAATGGAAGATATAGGAGATGAAAGAATGGAAGATATAGGAGATGAAAGAAAGGAAGATATAGGAGATGAAAGAAAGGAAGATATAGGAGATGAAAGAATGGAAGATATAGGAGATGAAAGAATGGAAGATATAGGAGATGAAAGAATGGAAGATATAGGAGATGAAGGAATGGAAGGTATAGGAAATGAAGGAATGGAAGGTATAGGAGATGAAGGAATGGAAGGTATAGGAAATGAAGGAATGGAAGGTATAGGAGAGGAAGGAATGAAAGGTATAGGAGATGAAGGAATGGAAGGTATAGGAGAGGAAGGTATAAGAGATGAAGGAATGGAAGGTATAGGAGATGAAGGAATGGAAGGTATAGGAAATGAAGGAATGGAAGGTATAGGAGAGGAAGGAATGGAAG
>NW_017309148.1:0-4071 GCF_000935625.1 Nanorana parkeri | reverse complement strand
AGGAATAGAAGATATAGGAAATGAAGGTATAGGAGATGAAGGAATGGAAGGTATAGGAGATGAAGGAATGGAAGGTATAGGAGATGAAGGAATGGAAAGTATAGGAAATGATGGAATGGAAGGTATAGGAGATGAATTAATGGAAGACGGAGGAGATGAAGGAATAGAAGGTACAGGAGATGAAGATATAGGAGATGAAGGAATGGAAGGTATAGTAGATGAAGTAATGGAAGGTATAGTAGATGAAGTAATGGAAGACAGAGGAGAGGAATGAATGGAAGGTACAGGAGATAAAAGAATTGAAGGTATAGGAAATGAAGGAATGGAAGGTATAGGAGATGAGAGAATGGAAGGTATAGGAGATGAAAGAATGGAAGGTATGGGAGATGAAAGAATGGAAGGTATGGGAGATGAAAGAATGGAAGGTATAGGAGATGAAAGAATGGAAGGTATAGGAGATGAAAGAATGAAAGGTATAGGAGATGAAAGAAAGGAAGGTATAGGAGATGAAAGAAAGGAAGGTATAGGAGATGAAAGAAAGGAAGGTATAGGAGATGAAAGAAAGGAAGATATAGAAGATGACAGAATGGAAGGTATAGGAGATGACAGAATGGAAGGTATAGGAGAGGAAGATATAAGAGAGGAAGGAATGGAAGGTATAGGAGATGAAGGAATGGAAGGTGTATGAGATGAAGGAATGGAAAGTATAGGAGATGAAGATATAGGAGATGAAGGAATGGAAGGTATAGGAGATGATGTAATGGAAGGTATAGAAGATGGGATAGATAGAATAGTTAGAAAGAGTTAGAAAGAGTTAGATTATATATAGATATAGAGAGATAGAGAGAGATAGAGATATAGAGAAATATAGAGTTAGAGCTTAAGATAGAGAAGATAGAGAAACATGGAGATAGAGAAAAGAAATATAGAAAAAGAGACTAAGATATGAAGTTATGGAGTTAGATAGAGTTAGATAGATAGAGTTAGGTAGAGTTAGATTCTATATAAATATAGAGAAATATAGAGATATAGATTGAGATAGAGAAATATAGAGTTAGAGCTTAAGATAGAGAAACACACAGATCTCGCACGCACAGAGGAAGAGAATCAAACGCGCAATGTTTGACCTCCAGCTGATTGACCCCTGGCGCATACAAGACCCCACTGGCAGAGACTATACACATTATTCGGTGCCCCACAGATCATACTCGCGCATTGAATTTTTCCTGCTGCAACACGCAGCGCTGCCGCTGGTGACTGGCACATCCATTGGCACCTCGACCCTGTCTGATCACTCGCCCGTACATTTAAGTGTACTTGTGGGGGAAAATGTTCGCCCACCATTTACATGGAGGCTGAACGAATCCCTGATAATGGACGAGGAAGTCCTTGCAAATCTCAAAATGGAGCTCTCACATTACTTCAGTGAAAATACTGTCTCAATACAGAACCCGCTTACGTAGGACAATATATGCGTCCCCGGACATTAAGGGATTGGACTGTGGCACAAGACAACATAAGGATGCTGCCTATGCCGATGACCTGCTACTGTATGTTACCCTCCCAGAGGTTTCCCTACCCAATATCATGCAGGCGGTTCGGGATTATGGCCAGCTGTCGAACTTCAAACTGAACTGGAGTAAATAACTGTCAGTGGTGTTGGACTGGTGCTGTAATTCCGGCCATAAGCTCTGGGTGGCCCTGGAACAACTGGACTGTGAGGCACCCTTGCAAGGTGCCCCTTGGATCCGCCCCAAACTGCCACTTTCATACTGGTCGAACCCTTTGGTTCTTTTATGCACATGATCTCATATATATCAGAAATGCAGGAAACCCAGCACTCTACCCACAAGTTCTTTTTATGAAAGAGTAATACCTATAAGAGTTAATACTTTGCATTACAATATGGAGAACACCCATAAGAGTGCCCCCTCCTCAGCTCAAGCTGTCCCCATATGCAATGGTATAGCACAGATTCAAAAAGTCAGCTAATAGAGTGGGGGGAATACACAAGTGGTAATTAGGACAAGATAAGGAGGCCTGTGGAAGAGGAGGGGGAGGATGAAGAGTCACACAGCGGAGAAGGACCAGAAAAACTCCTACCTGGCCATTCCAATAGCTTTATAACCCTCTCCTCCGTCTGGCTCATATCTGACCAAATCTCACTTTAATCAGTAGCTTCCGATCGGCAGGGAAACGCCATGCTTGCCAAGCGACTGGATTGTCATACCTGTGGCCGGTTTTACAATTCAGAGGTTAGTTGAGCAAGACGGTGCAATTGTTGCCAATATATTGTTACAGAGCATTGTTTTTGATATGTACAAAAACATGACGGGTGACCAGTTTAGGGTGGAGCACTTCATGTCATGCTTATTTGTTTTTAAAGTTTGGTCAGTTGTATGTTTTTTGGTATAGGATCTCATCAGTGTACTAAACATATAGGAAACCTGTCACTCACTGAGCAATGCTGGATAAAGTTCGTTCCAGTGGTAACGGGAGAGTATGTGCGCATGTAACAAGTGTGCACATGAGACATGCTGAAAACTGTGCACGGTGCTTCACATGCATGAGCATACACTCCCCTTTTTTATTGTCTATTCAGATGTATACATGTGTTTAATTGGCTGACTCTGTGTGATGTAATTGTGCATGGAGGAAATGGTAGGCTGTCGGGCCGCCCCTTCCTGTTTGTTACCCCTTTGTTGCTATATAAATAAATAGAGCTAGTGGTCAATAGAGCACTTGAACACAGAAACTCCAGCTTGAAGCAACACCTTGACTCTACATGGCAATACAGAAGTACCTCCGTTCCTTGTACGAAAGAGCTTAATACAACATGCTTTTAAGCGCGATGGAATTGTTTGTGCTTGGCGCACTTTAATGCTGAAAGTACACCTTTTAGCGCAGCGTAGATTTGTGCGCTCAGCCCAAGCGAATTACCATAACAGAATGGCGAGCCAAGTATAACAAGGAGCCAACTGAGTTTCCTGCACTGTGGACACTTTTTCACTCTTTGTGTACAAGGACGAGGTAAGTGCTCGGGTTGTGTAGTTTTGGTGGATCTGAGGTTGATTGTACATAGATTGTATGGTCAGATTGTGACGTGTGTGGTAACTACGGTTTGTGTGAATCGTTGCTGTGTATGTGAGATGTGTGGTCGGTGTTTTGTTGTGTAGTCAGGTTCTTGTGTGAAGCGAATTTCTCTTGTTAATGATAGAATTCCAGTCCGGGTAAGTTTTTGTGGTATAGTGTTATACTGAGATTCGATTGTTAAGGTGAGATTCAGCGCTAAGCGGAAATCTATTTGCTTTTGGGCTGGAAATCAGTTTAGAATGAAATTGATGCGGTTTCTGTTTTCTGTGCACTAGGACTCAGTTATTAGTGTTTGTCTTTGTGTTTGTACTAGATCTCAGTGCCACCATTTTGTTTTTGCACTGAGAGCCATGTGGCTGTGCCACCATTTTGTTTCTGCCACCATTTTGTTTTTGCCAGCCACCATTTTGTTTTTGCATTGAACAAAACTTGGGTTGTGGTGTGCAGATTCTGAGTGGTTAGGTGCCAACCCTTGGTTAGATAACAAACGAAGAGAGAACAGTTGGGGGTTTTTTAGGCACCAATGACAAGTCCAATGAGCTCCAAACAAGAGTTTATATATAAAAAATATAGTTTATTTGAATCTATACAAAAAACTAAAAGCAACGGTTAGTTGAAATGTAAAATGAACACACAACTTGGAGAGACCTCCTAGCACCCACTGAGTTCCAACAATAGAGGCTATATTGAACATGATCAAAAATCTGATGACATGATTGGTATATATAATATATACAGTAAATGGACAAATATATAGTTACATAGTATTTGAAGTTGAATAAAGACATTAGTCCATCAAGTCCAACCTATAGGATCTCATTCTTAGGAGTACTTGTACCCCTGTATATTACGGTCCCTTAGGAAATCGTCCAAAAGTTTATTGAACAATTCCACACTCTTAGCTGTAATCACTGCCTGCAGTGAGTTCCAGATCCTAATCGCCCCTTGTGCTGGAATTTTTTTTCCACCAATTTTAGG